>NC_051186.1:43012430-43044128 GCF_013339695.2 Rhipicephalus sanguineus | reverse complement strand
TCGGACAACCATAGGTTCAGCTTCCGTCGCCTTCGTCGCGTCGGGGACTTCGTTTACTGGTTTGGCGTTAACATCTTGTTCACATTCTGTTCATGCGTTTACGCACACGTAAGACGATGGACCATGGATTGACTTTCACTGCTAGCCCTTCAGTGACAATGCTTCTGATGCGGTACGGCCGTCTCATTTGGTATACGTACGTTACAAGCGGGTCGGTGCGAAGAAACAAGACAAATGGCCCTCGCACGCGGACGGTGGTCTTTCGAGAGCGATGTCAGTGGCTCTTGCGTCGCGGCAGCTCGATTACTTGAGTAGAGAAACTGCGCTACACCGCGCGAATTATGGAAAAGAACGCTACCCACACTAGCTGTTCTGTAATATTTCAGTACGCTGTACCTACATGCCGCTCTGCTACTGTTTACGTCACGGTATTCGCCTGGCGTGTGAAATTGTGGTCATGTGCTGACAACTGTGTAGTTGTCGTTGTGGCGGTGGTTTGTCTTGCGTTAGATTTGGAATACTCTTTTCACAAAGGTGAGTGAGAGTGTTAGTGATTACCCACTGTGCACAGCTATCATTAGAAGCGCATTTGTGTCGAGTTTCGCACGCCAAAGCAAAATCCTGAGAACGAGAGATACATACTGCACGCGTGCATAAGTCGGTCCTAATTCTCAGTGATGGCATGCGTATTCCAAACGCACGTGATTGAGAATTTTGGCTTAATTGACAGAAGTCATTGAGTTATTTTTCAGATATGTGCAATTATGATGCAGGTTAACGTTAAATGCAGCCACGGCGGCCACATTTCAAGGGGGCGAAAGGCAAACAACACCCATGTGCTTATGTCGGTGCACGTTAAAGAAACCCCGTCGATCGAAGTTAATCCGTAATCCCACTCTACGGCGTGCCTCATAATCATACGGTGGTTTCGACACGTCAAACTCCAGCAATAATATGTTATCGTACTTTCACGCATGCACGTCCAGTGGTATCACGTTTGCTAAATGTTGTAAAATTAACCTTCATGTTTCTTTAATTGCTTGTTGCATTGATAAGTGCTCTAAGTGCTGTGTAAAACTGAAACAGCGGTGCTCTAGCCAAGTGTGTTAACGCCGAAAAAAGTTGAATTATTGGTACCGTCGAAGGTGTTCATTAAAACAAGACTGTTTTGTGAAGCGGGACTTACTGTATTTATGACAAGCAGATCGTGCGAAGCGTATACAAACACACGAGACACACGGAAGTATGCGGCGCATCGCGCACACGCCGAGCCATAAAAAAAAAAAAAGAACTCCACACACGTACTCAACACACAGAACAAAAACAATGAACGTCACTCGTGTGTTGCTCGCATCAATCCTAGGTACAAGTAATTGCACGCGACTGGCCGAGATCGGTAGCACTGGATAGATAGTCCGGTCTGAGGCTGCCGAGTGACCGCGAAAGGGCAGCCGCTCTCCGCAGCACGGAATCACGATTGAACTCGGCGTGCGCATGCGCGCGCGCGCAAGTCACGTGGTTGAGGAGAAAAGGAGAAAAGTTTCTCCCTTGGCGCTTGCCGCAAGAGGGCGCGACGAGTAAATCGTCCGCAAAGGAGAAAGTCGCGGTTCCGAAGGAGGAACGGAGCCCGTTGCTCCATTCTCGCTCCCTTTTTTTTTAGAGTGAGGGGAACGGCTTGAGCAAATTTTCTGTGAGGGGGAAGGCCTGGTCGCATAATATGAGAGGTTTCACCGGGCAGCTGTTCAATAATAGCCACGCGGGAGATGCCAGAAGACCACGTTCTATTTTCTCACACAGCCATGATCTTCCGTACACATAAGCATCATGACATCTAACAGAAGCCCCCACGTTGATATACTTGAAACAGTAGCGGTGGTCGACAACAGCCAGGAGTATCATGGTGTACCTGTAAAAGATAAAGCACGAACACACTCTGTAACATCTCCTTATCAGGGTAATGTGTTGCCACTTGTAATAGCAAGAAGAAAAATATACTGTGCAGTTACCTCTTATTAAAGCATGTTTCACACATCATCCCAACAGCTAAACTGTGCAAGTTCTGTAAAACTACACTGCGACACACTACTGCACAGCCAACAATAAAGTAGAACGCGTGACGTCGCTGTAGGCACAACATTTCACATAACAGGCACAATTGAAGCGAATAACAACATGAATGTTAAATTTTAACAAGCAAGACAGCACCTACCATCCTTTATAGTTATTGTAGTCAGCTGCGTGCTCCTTTGGCGGGGATACGGCGAAATGACAGCCGTCGAGGGCACCCACAGCCTGCGGGAAACCATTCACGGAAAAACACTCCCTGATGTGCTTTTCCAACTGCCTTGGTCCCACCATCCGCATCCATTCGTCTTCGAGCCGATCTATCACTGTTTACAAAATTCTTTGAAAACAGTATTAACGGTGGATCTTCCAATGCCGAACAGGTCCGCAGTGGTCCTGTCTTCGGCACTTCTCCGCAGCGGTCCTGTCTGCAGCGGTCCTGTCCGCAGCGTCCGCAGCGGTCCTGTCTTCCTGTCTTCGGCACTGGAGCACAGGCGGTACATCCCCACGGCCATGCACCCTCTTCTCCACGGAGATGGCTTCTCTCATGTTTGTCGTTTGGCGCTCCAGCGAAGGCCTGCATGACTCTACCAGGTATCGGAACGTCGTCGGCGACACGCGGAAGGCTTGTCGGAAGTGTTGTTCCCCTAGATGTGGAAAGTGTCCTCAAACCAATGCTCATTACGCTGGAAGCTCCAACGCTCTCTATGAATGCTGGACGCCGCTGCCATTACCGCGGCAAATGTAAAAGCACATGCTTGCAGGCGCTCTTCAATATTTCGCTACTGACTTGCTTGCTTTTCTATTTCAATGTCAAGCAGTCTTTCTTGGTTAATACGCCTTACACGAAAGGAGAAATACGCTGCGACAACGCTTCTTATGAGGTCGGCGGAAGAAGTTGCAGCGGCTTCCTCGCACTCCGCCATGTCGGCCATACTGCACACTGACTGAAACAGTGGCTCCAGTCTTGCCTCGACTTCGTATGTACGAGCTTTTCTTGGATATTTAGAAAACCGCATATTAACGTTTCAGCATCGATGCTATCCTCGTGAAAACAATTTTTAGGACACTCAATATACGCGATAGATATTTTACACCCGCTGTGACTTTATTTTGTTCATTCCCATCTTCACTGCAACGCTAGTTCCATCGTCTGCAAATGACATTATATCTGCCGTGTAGCAACGCACGGCACCTAATGTCATTTGATGTGTCGAATATCATTAGATGAGAATGACATTAAACCTTCTCGTGTGACAGGAGTATTACTCTGAACCATTTATGTTTATTCTAAACACAATGTTACACGCTTAAAATATAGAAGGACACTTTGTAAACTCCAAAGTGTGTTCGGCGAAAGCCTGTGACCATTCGACTGACTATGCCGTGGTATCGGGGGAATCCACACTTCTCCGAACCGTTTGCCGTGGAATCATCACCGGGCGCTTGGGAGCCATCCGACTAACTCGACTGCTGCAACGAGAGGTCTGACAAAGGAGCGTTGCCGCTGTGCCATCACGTAATTGCTCAGAGAGTGGTGTCAGTGCCCCTGTAAATGGACGTCAGTACCACTTTAAAGGCTTTCGCCTTAATACTCCTCGTTGTTACGTTTGACGTGACAGGAACAGCTTATTCCGACGAAATATGCCTCATTAAACGCAAAAATTGACCGTTGCGTCAAAGCAAGTGATGCGAAAAATCATCACGCAATGACGTTACAGATCGCCAAAATTAGTGATATCGTTGCTTGGACAAAGGTGGGCCGATCACGGAGGCAGTGCAAAGCCACGCTAACAGCAGAGAGCTTTCGGGTGCGGGCGGGGGAGGACCAACATAGACATGCGCACGAGTGAGCCAAGGGGTGGGGGTGGCTCCCACCTCTAATCGTCCTAAGGGGGCGCTAAATCTGCCCATACCTGCATTGAGTCGGATCTGTACTGTCGTTGTTTAAAGCGCAAGGTTATGGCCATGCTGGTTTTTGATTGCGTGGCGGCCAGGAACCACTGATGCTGCATTCCGAGAGCTGTTTCCTTCCATTTGTACATGCGGAAAGGCGGAAACCAAAGGCAGGCCATTGTGGGAAGCACGTACGCCATCGCTTCGTTTTCATTTTTACCTCACTGCGAAGCTTGAAAGCTTGCTTTCTTTCGAACGCGACCAACGGGGTGGGAGATTGCGACTTCGCCCCCCTAATGGGGAACACGCCTATGAGGATCAATACATCGATGAGAAGAAAAAGAGATGGCTTTCGCCTTCGAGTTGTCGTAGGCGAGTGCATAAGGGATCCTGTGAGTTTTCTCTCGCATAGTAGAGTACTACGTATGGTACTCTGGATCGTGCACATTTTAGTTCCGAACACATTCTGTTACACAGTCTCACGTGGAGTGTTCGTGTTTTGCCTTTCCGTTGTGCGAGGGACAATTTACCGCTCTCCCCCAGAAGCAAATGTAGAACTATGAACTGATTTTTGTTTAGTAAGCGGCACGAGTACGAGTAACGCTCTTGTTTCTCTTCCATGCACTTCCGGTCGAGCACCTACTTCCGGTGTTCCGAGTATTCAGAAAATGCATTAAAAAAAATAAAGCTGGTTCCCAAGCGGTAATTCTCGTCAATTTAAGAGTAATAGTGGATACAAATGATATGGGAGCATAAGTGTACTTAAGATAAGGCCCAATGAACTGTAAGAATAATTATGAAAATAAATAAATGAGGCTCATTGAAAGAGCAGATACGTTTCTTATCAGCAGCTGGTGTCGTTGCGCCACCTAGTGGAGGTGATCTCAACCACGCACGTCTTTCTACGTGGCCTCTGAGATCCGCTTCGGCAGATTGATGAAACACAATGTTCATCCAAGGAAAAACGTAGGGGCGCTCGAAGGCCACGTGCGTGTGCCGCTACCAGACACTCAAGCATTAGGGTGGCCTCCAATTATTCTAAACGTAGAGCAGTGCACCTGTTCGTAGCGCATCGTATATTGCTCAGTTTATTTATAAACGATAGCTAACCACACTTCAGCAGTGCACAGTACTCAAAATAGTGTCTGTTCTCAACAGAGTTTAGGCGCCGGCATTCGCATAGTTTACGGTCACATCGCTGCTATACGTCGTATTATGATCGTCACTCTCCTTTTCGATCAGCCGCCTGGCGTAGAAGAAAATCTACCGTGGTATGCAAACTTCTGGTTAACCTCCCTGCCTTCCTCTGCTCTTTCTCTTCTTCTTCTTCTCTACCGTGGTCTCTCAGTTACGTCATTTCCGTGACAGAAACCACCTCGATGAGACCTTGATAGACCCTGACATCAAATAGGTTAACGTTTTAAAGAAAATGCCCACCTGGCATCGCGGATGTACCATCGGGCTACGGGACTAGGGCTTCGGCATTCAAATCCCCGTGTGGGAACACTTGAACGTATTTGTTAATTGACATGCTGTGCTCATATGCGTTGCGCTTACATCGAGCTCGCGCGTTTCCGTTTGTGACGCATTTGCGGTTATGAACACGGTTGTTATCTCCAAATGGCTTGGACCGTACAGTGGCGTATGTTTATGTAATCCATACCCACCTGCAAACTCAGGTCCTCAAGGCGGTTCATCACTGCCTTGGGGGCACTGGACTGGACAACCGGATGTGGAAGCCGCCCGCCGCGTCCTCGGCCATGGGACGCCACTCTCCTCTCCTCCTCGTCTTCGCATCTTTACCACCCTCTCCCCAATCCACCTACATGCGCTGACCCGTGGCTACCAAATATTCTCGTTTAGAACATAAGAAAACTCACAGGGTATCTTATGCAATCGCTCACATGCGAGCGACCGAGCGGCGGGGCCCGCGGCGATCGAGCGGCAGCAGGACGCTCGGACGCGGCTTCGTTTCACATGCACCGCTTTTGCGCGGCGCGCGCCTCTGCGATGCGCAGTGATGGTTGTGGGAAGCGCCCGTTATCCGCGGGTTTCCTTTCTCCGGGCTCGCTTGCTTTGGTGCGCTTGGGTTGCAAGTTTTCACCAGCCTTCTACTTCGGTGATCGATTTTCACGCGCCTAAACCTTGAATGATGAAAATGTGCAGTTTATCAGAGTGCAATTAAACAACTTCAGTAGGTCACGTTTATTTCTGTTCCAGCTTTCTTTTTTTTACCACGCAAGTCATGTTGCACGCACATACACTTGGCCATGGAAAAGCAAAAGAAAGAATTTGTTTTGGGGTTTTAAGCTTTCACAGGGCTTTCGGTGGCTTTTGGTCTCGAATGCCGCAAGGCGTTGGTGCGCCGTATGGGCCGGCAAGCGGATGCCAACGGCCCAGTCGACGACATTGTGGGTTTGTGAAGGAGCTCTTCTCTCTTTTTTTTTTTTTTTGCCTATGGGCATTCTGCAGTAAAGAGGCGGCGGCATTTGTCGTCTTCGGGGTACGTGACCACTAAAAAAAAGGGGAAAGAAAACAGTAAACTGTTCGAACGTGCTTGCACCAGAGTAGTAAAAAAAAAAAACTGAAACGTCTACTGCGAACAAGTGCGGAGTGTCGTAGGTTCCCCCTGTCCGGACCTATGTTGGTGTCACTATTCGATAAAAATACAAAAGAAACAAAATGACACGTGCAAACGATTTGTCTGCTTTGATGGAAGCGCAGTAAAGAACAACCAAAAGGAAAAGAACGGCGTTTTCTACACTGCCAGCTCGTTGCAGCGAATGTCGTCTGCTAGGAAACCGAGTCGGAGCGAGTTCCTCCCCGGCGCGCGCGGTGCTCTCGTCTCATCCCTACGGTCACTTGCTCCCCGCGTCACTGCTCCCCCATTGGTTGACATTGGGCAGCCGCTCTGCCGCTCGCGAATTTTTCCAACTCTGGCGATCTCGATCGCGCGTCCACTGGTCGCTCTAAAAAACCTGTTTTTGGGCTTCCGCCGCCGGCAGCCGCTCCGCTCTTGGAGCAAAATCGCTGCATGTGAAACAGGCTTAAGACGACTCGAAGGCGAAAGCTATCTTCGTATTCTCAGTCGATGTATTGATCCCCCCACGCCCCCCTCCGAAGCTTTCTGCACCTATCGCGGTTTGCACTGCCCGCAGGCAGTACAAGACCACTGCATCCAAGATCGGAGGCATGACAAACTTTTTGCATCTCACCTTGTCTTGCGCTGCCTCCGTGATCTGCACACGCTTGACCAAGCTACGATGCCATGTGGATACGGCATAATGTGGACGTCACAAATTTGGCGATCTCTGACGTACAGGGCACAGGTCCTACTTTTAATTACGTAGTCATCGTGATATTTTATTTGTGGCATATGACCCTAACGTGATCAGTTACAACAGGACAATACATTGAATGCCGAATAAAAAATGGCAGCATATCTACGGGGTGAATGATGAAGAGGGGGGCGAAGATACCTCGCCCCACACCTCAAATGAAAACTCGTGAGTAACATCGTGGTCGGGAAAGGCACGCCAGCAACGAGGTGATGGCGGTTATTCGAGCGGTGTCGTTCTTTATGGACGATATCTTTGTTAGATTGTTCGCGAACCACAACCGGTCACACAACGTCTCAACTGTGGCCGAACGAAACCGTCCAGAAAGTCTCTCTTGAACCGGGCGTCGGCACCTTCGTGTTCTTTCTTGGCACGTTTAGCAGCCGCCTCTCGAACTCTCACCTTCTCGTTCGCCCGTCGATAGGCACGCTTTCTCGTCGCTTTCTCGTTGCCGGACGGCTTGGAGATCATCTTCTCGTGCGGCCTGGCGCCGCTGCCGCGCCGCTTCGGCCTCTCGGTCTCGTACACCGGGATCTTGTCGGCGCCACCGCGCAGCTTCGCGGCGCGCTTCTGCCTCGCGCGCCCGCACGTCGGGGTCCCTTCTTCGAGCGCGAGCCGCCGCCGCCCTGCGCGCACGCCGCTCAGCAGCCTTGTCCATCTTCCGCAGACCCTCTGAACGCGGCGCGCGCCAAAACGGCGCTGTTTATTGTATTATAGAGCACCCCCTTGGCGTACCGCGCCGCCGAAGAACACGCGATCGTCTCTCTCCTTCCGTACGTGTGACGTCATTCCTGTTTTCATAAAACTCACCTTTTATTTTTATACTACAAGTAACGCCCTCTAGTATCGTACCATCTTGCAGTTTTCAGCGTATATGCATTCGTTATATAGTACAAGTACCGCCCTCTACGGCCAGTTCACGAACTAACGAGAGGCGGTTACCTACGACGGGACGCTCGGGCCACGCCATAAGGAGCTTCGCCCCTAAAAGGACGTGTAGTAACTGATAGATAGCGCCATGCGGTTTCAGTATAGTGTAGTACAGTATGCTCGATTACAACGTGAGAAAAAATGTGTCAGCTCCACCCACAGCCGTCGCTGTCCCTCCCACAGAGGGAATTCGCATAAATGCTCCATCCATTCGCGTTTACTCATTTTCATGACGTCAAGCACTGATTGAGTGTTTCAGATTGTTGACTTTACTGTACAGACAGATGTTTGTGTCGCTGGTTTTAGGTAGGAAACGTGAACGTCCTGGTAAATTTTGTCAAGGATTCAGACATCGCCGCTTACGCAAACGCATTGTTCATGTAGTAACACTGAACCTTTAGCTCATAATGTGCGTAGTATTAGCATTTCGAGCGTAGACCAGCTAGCACGACTGTCTTTACATGTAAAGGGCAGGCGCGCCGCAGCTCGGTGGGTGGTGCTTACATTTTTTTTTTTAGGTTGTAACCGACTATAGAAATAAATCTTGAGCTAGCGTCTATATAAGCTGCAATGCATGGCGCTTCAGCCAGCATGGGAATGATGGGTAGTACATGGATTTGTCTAAGCTTCGTTATTTCGGCTCCAGTTCGCTCCGTGTGACCAGCAGCCGCTTTGTCGCAAGATTCGAACTTCATCAAAACTCCGGCTGTCCCGCTTCACCACCTTGATCCCTTTTAGTCTGACCAATTCAAATCAGCTCACGAGGTTCACAACTAGCCATTTTTTTTATCCAAAACAAAAGCCGAAGCGCAACAATAAACAAAGTCGCAAGCACGTTCAAATCCGCATGCGCGAGATCTAGGCAAATCCGCGTACTACCCACCATTCCCATGGCGGATGAACGATCCCAGAGCCATACTTCTCTCTAGTGAATATTGTGGGAAATATATGGTCACAGTGCCAGCATGCGGTCGTTTAATAGCCACCATACAACCCAGCCTTCCGAAGCAGGGCCACACACAAAGACACCCGTATACGTGGTTTTTCTTCGAGCACCTAATCACCAAACTAATCAGAGCTGTCCCGCTTACATAGCAGAGGTCTGCAGTTACGCAAGTCTGGCAGCCGGTGCCATCCGTTGCACGCCATTTGGACACACTTGAACGGGAGGGGCGAACATTCCTTCCGCCTTCGGCCGTACTTGAGTCCAACGACCACACCAAGAGCAGGTTTGAATTAGAAACGGAACGCATCTGTATATAAATCTCAATGACCCTTCGCCACTCTCCCCAATGTGATCGATGTCGTGGTGCCTTTTGAGCTGTCTGCCCGTAATGCTTCAGACGACCCGAGGCAGATAGTATCGTGAAGTCGTCCATTACGGAGTCGTTTGAGCCCCTCTCTCAGGCGGCCAGGGGTATAGGAAGACGCATGGCGCGAAGCACGAAATGTGCGCAACGGACATCTCTCGATCGTAAGCAACAATTGCGGGCTCTTTGTCGGGCCGTAATGGCCCCGTTTGGCAACCGTGGACATGGAGTGGACGCAAAGCTGCGTAATCGGAAACAACAGGTGTAAGATGGCGTACGTAGTATAGTAACTGCTGCGTGCCCGAAGGGTAACGGGGCCGTGTTTTCGTGCCCGAAGATTTTGCGACCAAGACTTCATACATAACTAATTAGCACAAAAAAGAAGGACACGGATAGGGTGAATACAAGAAACAGGACGCGGCGCTTCTGTGCATCGTGGGAATCAGGTGTTTTCATTTTTTTTCTGCTAGTAAATCATTATTTGAAGTTAAGCTCCGCGTCCGTCTGTTGTCATCACCTCGTTCGTTGTCCTTTTTTTTCTCTAATTAGTTATGTCTTAAGTGAATTCGCACCAAGTAGCCCAACTCGCATCTCTTCATTTGCAATCAAGGACAAAGCAGTGTGCGCCCGACGGTGCACACTGCTTACATACTGCTGGAGGACACGGTACTACTACATAGATAGATAGATAGATAGATAGATAGATAGATAGATAGATAGATAGATAGATAGATAGATAGATAGATAGATAGATAGATAGCTAGATAGATAGATAGATAGATAGATAGATAGATAGATAGATAGATAGATAGATAGATAGATAGATAGATAGAGATAGATAGATAGATAGATAGAGATAGATAGATAGATAGATAGATAGATAATGTATTGCACAACTGCACTAACTGTCCACAACCATTTTCGAAATCAGAACTTACAGGGTATGTGCAGGAGACGTCGTTCATTGACGTCACCGCACACGTCGTGTATTCGGGGCATCACCGGAGTAGAGACAGAATCCTGGCGTCGCCAGCGCCTGTCTGAATTGGAAAATCGCGAAGGAACCGCGCCGGCGGTTGTTGTTACCATCGTTTACTGTTCGCATATGGAGCAGAACGGAAGGGTTAGCGTCGGTTGTGACCTGCATTTTTATTCGTACGTTTCCCGTTGTTGCTTGTTATTTATAGCGTGTACTTGCATTTACGTTGTTGCCTCCGTGAGGCCCGTCGCGACCTGGGCTGTTTCTCTGGGGCTCGGTCTTCGCGCATCAAGAGAAACGGATGGCTTTCTCGGCCTGACGTGTGTCGCGCAGGATTTGCCAGGTGACAGCTTTGTTCCGGTCCAATTCTAATCGAATGCAAAGGGAGGTGGTGTGTGTGTGTGTGGGGGGGGGGGGGGGAGTGGATATCGTAAACATGTAGTACAATAAATCAACGGTTAGTTTCTCGCGAAAGCCGACTCGGCAGCATCTGCTCAGAAACGCCTGCAAGAGTGATGGAAGGTGTCCGTTACTGTATAAGCTTAAAGTTGGAGAGAGAGAGAGAGTGTGTGTGTTTGTGTGAAAGAAAACGAACTGGAAGGAGCTCCACCAAGTTTCACAGGGTACGATTAGCGCAAAATGATGGCAGCTTCGCAGTATAGTGGTGCCAAGACTGAAGGAAGAGCGGTGCTAGGCTTCCTTCCTTGTTTCTCTTTATCTTTCTTTCTTTCTCTTTCTCTCTGTTTCTTGCATCTCTTTTTGTATCTGTTTCTTTCTATTTCTTTCTTTCTCATTCCATTTATTTCTCTTTCTCGCTCTTTCTATATTTTTTCTCTTTCTTCCTTTTCTCTTTCTCGTCCTCTCTTTATTTACCACTCCCTCTTTGTTTTTATTTCTTTCTCTATCTCTTTGTGTTCCTTTCTCTGTTTCTGTCTCTTTCTCTCTTATGTATTTCTGTCTTATTATCTTTTTTATGTCTTTATTTCCTTTATTTCTCTCTAGTCTCTATCTTCCTCTTTTTTCTATCGCTTTCTTTCTCTCTATATTCTCTCTCTCTTCTTCACGTGTTCGTTTTAGTTTGACACTCGCACCTGGTGTAACCGTAGTGGGGCTTGCCCAATTCCTGTGGCGCATACCCACCTGAGGAGTTTTGCACGACGGAGCACAAGTTGCCGACAGCTTAAAAGACTTCAATGTAAAAAGAACGAAGACAGCGCGTGCCGGTTCATGATGATGACAGTTTCCTACGTCTGAGCACTACTTAACGATAGCTTGAACAGCTTCGCTGTTTAAAAATTTCGCGTTCCAGTGCTCTGAAATGATCGCTGGAACGCGTCGACCCGCTCCAGATCGACCAGTGAAATACGGATTCGTCCCCACGGAGCTAGAAATCCTTCTCCGGATCGACCAGAGAAAAACGACATCACTCGGACCTGCCGTCACTGTTTGAAATGCTGGGTCAAGGACGTGCAACTTTTTTACGCTAATGGTGGCCGAGGACCTCTAATGTTGCACACCCCCTCCTCTCCTCTTCCTCACGTAGCATTTGCGCACCATAGGCAGAAACGAAGCAAGACGACACCAACATGACCAGCCGAGGAATTGCCCGCTTCCGAAATAAATATTCCGGACTACGTCGCCGATGCTGTGCTGACGAAGGAATCAGAAGTTTTGCGCGAGGTTATGTCCGTACGAAAACGGTGCAGACGATTGGAGAGTCCACCGTTAAAGGGAACCACTCGAATGAGTAGCTTTCGAATTGCTGGCCCCCTAACTGCAAGTGGATGTGGGAACATTCGGTTTGTGCACGGCACTAGTCTGAACTGACAACCATCACTTGTCGTACGCAAAGGTAACTCACTATGCTTTAATAAGAGAGCGAAACCCGAACACGCCCTGCGCGCAAGCGTTCCCTTTAACAGTGGACCCGTCTGTATCCCTGCCTGCGTCATTCTGCGGTGTTCACGGCAAATCGCCTGAGGGGTTGCTTTTTGAAGTATTTCGGTGTTTGACGTTAACTTAAATAAAGAAATTCGTGTTTGCCAGAGCTAAAGCTACTGTGCTGTGCGGTGTTCATGACGTTAGCGAAGAACACGTTATTCAAATTTCCGGAGCCCTCCACTACGGCGTGCCTCGTAATTATATCGTGGTTTTGGCACGTAAAACCTCAGATATTAGAATGGCTGCCAGATGGGCGTGTTGGTACTTGGTATACGTCCATGATGGTGAAGCGCTATAGAGAAAGTAGTGAGACAAAAGTGTCCGTTCTTTCCAGCGCTTCACCATCATGAACCAAGATATTATATATTATTACAAAGGAGCCTAAACTTGGCAAGGTAATGACAGGCCGACAGCCTACGAATACATTAACGTAGCGCGACCGCAAGTTTTCACGGCCAAGACAGCGAGACGAAGAAGGTGCTCAGTGAGAGGCGTGAGCAAATTAAGTAGTGCAACACGTGGTTTGGCGTGGGCGCGGGCTGTTACTATTTGCGTTAGCGAAACAAGACGGAAGCTGGCAGCAAGCGGCAAGTGTAGAGAGCGGGGGATCTTCGCGTGGTATAGATAGTTTGTATATACACTCCGAAGACAGGTCGGTATAAGAGCTCGCGTTGGCCTTGGTGCAGTTGTCGTCTACGCAGCAGCCGTTGCTCGGAAGAATGTAGACAGGCTAGCGTTGCGGGCCACTTAAAGGGGCCATGACACCCACTTTTCGATCATAATGTGTGTACGTGGATTAATCCTTGTGCGTTCACAACAAGCTGGCGAAATTTTATCGCATTTGGTCGAACACTTATGTTATATTTGAATATGTTTGTAAACACGCTAGCTGCCTGAGAGTCGGGCACCACTGGCTCACTAGAGAGTCGTGACGTAACAAGCTGCTTGCTGTGCGAGTGACTGCATTGCGGCGAACGATTTTCTTACACCGCTCAGCTGCGCTCGCAAGCGAGCTATTTCAGGTTTGTTCTGCTTGGGCATTGAAACTGAACGATTGCAACGGCTAAAACTTCGGTAGAAGACGACGGCTCCGCTCATGCATGACATGACGTCACACACGCCATGGGAAAATGGCGGTCGCCAGCGGTGGGCGAGATTTATGGCCGGCGACTTCTAGGGCCTGTTTTGCACTGAATATTATTTTACAGCTTTTTTCATATGTGTATAGACACAATAGACACTTCTACTTTTCGCTTAAAGCCGCAAATTCTTCGATGACTGTATCACGACCTCCTTTAGTTAACGTGGGCGATTTTTTTTAGGTCAGAGGATGTCGACAAATTCGCTGGGCACTTCAGTCAGCAACATTTCGCCTCAACGCTAGAGACTCGGCATGTACATGAAATTCACTTTTCGCAAAAATGATCGCTTAAGATGTACCTGCACACACTATAATGCATAACGTCTTCGCCTTGCGAGCACATCTGGCTCTAACCACTGCCCACTTATAGTTGGTTGCAATCGAAAAATAAGATTGAGCTCCGCCCACAGTCGTCACTGTCCCACCCAGAGAGAACTTTGACAGATGCCTATCCAACCACACTTGCTCATTTACGTGACGTCAATCACCTCTCGTGAATATCAGGCACGTGATTTTCCCATACAGACACGTGCTCGTGTCGCTGGTTTCGATAGAAAACTTCAATGTCCTGGCAAATTTTCAGCGAAGATTCCGACATCACTGCTCAACCAAACGTAGTACTTTGAGAAAGGACGACGAACTTTTAATTCATAACATGCGTAGTATTTACATTAGCTGCGGAGAAGTGCCCATGGTTAGAACTGAAACAACCTGGCATAACTCGATTGCACAGGTGAATGCATGCGCGCCGCAGTTCAGGGGCGGTGCTTGTATTTATTCTTACGCTGTAACCAACTATAGTGTAGCTCGTTACCATCCGTGCCGTGATTTGCCTGTGTTACACTTATACTACGCTGCACGCGCGTAGCAGGACGAGCCCTTGACGTTACACGGACGCTTTCTGTAATTGCTCCGATCCTCCCTTCGTGCTCTCTTGCGCAATGAAAGCAAGTACCGCCCAAGAAACAAGGCGTGGAACATTACAACATCCCTTCCCCTTACCCCTCTCCCTCTATCACCCGCTGTCGCTACGAATTCTTATGCAGTGTAATGAATCAGAGCGATGTTACAACACGGGCTATCTCTCGCCTGAGCTTGGCTTGTGCGATGACCGTGTGACCGCAGCAATAGCGTTACTACGGGTAATGATCAGTTGTGCGGGCGTTGTTTATGATTACCCGTATGTACGCTCCGTGCACCGCGGGAGAAATTGAATAATGCTTGCACGTGGGGGCAGCCACAAATCCCGTCCCACCAGCGTTCACTTACGGTCGAGAAATTGCCTCCGGACGTGCTCCGGGTCTATAGTCGGTTACACCTATAGGCGTAAATGTAAGCTACGCCCCCAGAACTGCTGCGGGCCTGCCATTCATATGTGGAAGATAGTCGTGTCAGTGCTTTCAGTTATTACCAGAAGCACTTTCTCGCTGCTAATGTAAATGCTATCGCTTTATTATAAAATGTCCATCGCCCTAGTTAAAATATTACATACGTTTCCCTGAGAAGCCACGTCAGAATCTTGGCTGAATTTGCCAGGAAGTTCAAGTTTATTGACCGAAAGCCAATGACCGGAACACATTTCTGTATTGAGAAATTCCTCACCTGAAATACGCGAAAGGTGCTTGACGTCACGGAAATGAGAAGATGCAGTTAGATGTGACACCTGTGCAAGTTTTCTCCTGTTGGACAGCAACGGCTATGGGAAGAGATAACAATTATTCTTAAGGTTGTAAGCGACTATAGTTCAGATATTTCTTATCTAAAACAGTGCGGTGTATAGACTACCTTACGATGGATTTTGGTGCCGCCATGTTGGACTGAGCCTTTCCGTTTTCGTAACTGAACAACTAAACTAACAGTTTACAGTAGACGCAAACGCCTGAAAACGGATGGGTTGCTGCATTCGACGTTTCATGACCGTCGCGATATGCAAAAATAATAAGAAAATAACATCCGTTTTACAGCCCAAGATGGCGGTGCCCATGTGTCTTACGTAAGAGCGCCTATACTGTAGTGACACAACCTTAATGAAAACCAGCACATAATGAAGCCAAAGAAGGCATTAGGGACGTTAATTGTGGTGTTCTAAGTCCATTACAGTAATCGTGATATAGATTTGAAGAAAACAAAGTGGACGAAAGCACAACTTGCCGCCAGCTGGGACCGAATCTGTAACCTTCGGATAACGCGCCCGATGCTCTACCAGTTGAGCTGCGGTGGCGGTAGTCTTCTCGTCCACTTTATCCTGTATTTGTTTTTCGTTTATACCGTTATTTCACTTATACTGTAGGGAGCCACAGCCGGTATGACACTGGTATAATGCACGGTACAATAACACATTATTACGACCACAGCTAGTATGACGATGCTATAACATGACATTATACTGTTCTGGTCGTGGCTAGTATAAATGGTGTAATAAGCGATGAAAATCCTTGAACAGGGTATTCACTTGTCGAAACGCTGCCTCCAGCAGCATGACCCGTTGAAGGAAACACTCTGGAACACGGGGTGTGGCAGAGCCAACGATTCGACAATCAGTCTTGTCTTCCTCAAGGCTGCAACTGTCTACCAAGGTAGGCATTTGCAACCTTGAAGTAGACAAGACCGCTTGTCGGAACGTTGGCTCCTGCGACACCCCGTGTTCCAGAATTTTTTATCTCTTCAAGCTACCACCTTCTCCTGAACTTCTGCCTGTTCAAGGAAACTCACTCGGTCCCTTATGCGTTTCCCTTAGATGACGATGGTGATGCTCCTGGCATGATTGACACCTATCCACTAAGGGGCATTGGCCAAGAGTCGGGAGGATCATATGGGTCTTAAATTTCAAAGAGCTAATTAAGGTTCAGTATCAATTAGAATTAAGAGTTACTTTTAATGAATTCCAGTTTCAGCTTAGACCAAGTTGCGTAACCTCCGAAAGGACCAAGAAAGCATTATGCCAGGAGGACATGATTTAAAGATTATTAGCGCTGGATGCGTCGAATAAATCGATTTGACTCGCATATGAAGTTCTCTACAGCACTGCATGTATTTCCGTCCGAGTGTCCCAGAAAAAGGAGACGGCATTCGCCCTCGAGTCGTCTTAGGTGAATGCGTTAGCGACCTTGTGACTTTTATTGCAGCGATTAACTGTGGTACGCTTCCCCGCAGATGTGAATTATCAGCAGTTCTGAATTATCAGCCTCATTACGAATGATTTCCGTTTTGAAATACTTTCAATAACAACACTTCCGAAACACGAAAGCGTGTTCCCAGGGGGAATTGCGCTCAGACGAAGACCCAAATGACAACAGTACAGTCGACGTAACTGGCAGACCTAGTTGCCGCATTATAATTTCAATAGTTCTTTTTCTGATTGAGGAAGAACGTCGGCAGTCGATCAAGAAGTCCAGGTGCCTAAGATGACTCGAAGGCGAAAGCCATGTTCTTCTTTTCTTTTTATTCTCAATCGATTGTACGGGCGTCAACAACACTGGAAACCGTGACACTGCGGAAACCGGAATTCTTGGATCCTGGTTCCAGACGCGTCGTCAAACCGAACAGCTCTAAAAGCTCTATTGTAGTGTCTTTCTTTCTTTTTAACACGAAAGTGTTTTATGCCGGGATCCACCAAGACGTTCATGACGTATTTCCGTCGCGGAAATACGTCAAAATGCACACGATCAGACTGCAAAGAAAAAAAAACTAGAAGAAAAAAAGTCCCGCAAACGGGAGTCGAACCCACAACCTCCCGGTCCCCGGGAGATAGTGGTTTCAACTACTCTGAACTACTTCTTTCAACATGCAACTACTTCTGCGAGCATACGTTTCCCTTTCCTATGACGGAGGGATCAACCATGTTTTTTTTTTCTTTTTTCAATCTTGGGGACTGAATGAAAAACTGTATATAGTGCGTGGACAGGTGTTCTTTTCTTTCTTTTTCTCTCCCTCACTATTTCTGCGCCTATCCCCATCTGCGGTGAAGAGAACAGCCAACCGGAAAATTAACCTCGTTAACCTCCCTGCCCTCAATCTCTCGTTACCACCCGCTCTATTTCTCCATATGTGTACACAGCTAACCTAACTACCTTTTGTTCCATGTGGTCCAGCTCGCTTCAGCTAATTGAAAATTGAAACAGCTGCGTAGCCTCCATCCTATTTCTCGTTATTGCGAGGTACACGCTTATACACCCTGACGCCTCCGTTGATTGTACTGGAGCCGAGGTGTGGACATAAGAACGCCCACATCGCGATATTCCGTAGCAACGTTCCGTCCCGCAAGTTAGGTTACGCAGATGGTGTACATACCATGTGGAGACGCCGCCTACGCATCGCTTCTTTCATTGGCGGACTGTACGCGGGCTGTCAGGCGCCACAAATCACCGTACAGTGATTAATTTCCTGTGCATGTAGTTAGGCTGTGGCTGCCGTGGTTTATTTAGGGCTGCCTGCGTGTTAATCCATTATTGTGCAAAAAAAAAAAAAAAAGAAACTGGATCACCGTCATGTCCTATTGCAAGACGGAAAGTTCATTTGTGGCCCAATCAGCTTTGCTAAACCCGCCAGGGTGGTCTAGTGGTTACGGCGCCAGTCTGCTGACCCGAAAGCCGCGGGAGCGAATCCCGGCCGTGCCGGCCGCACTTTGATGGAGGCGAAATGCTTAGATTTAGGTGCGCGTTAAAAACACCAGATGGCCGAAAATCTCCGGAGCCGTCCACTACGGCGTCCCTCATAATCATATCGTTGTTTCGGGCGCTAAACACCCAACAATTATTATTATTATTATTATTATTATTATTATTATTATTATTATTATTATTATTATTATTATTATTATTATTATTATTATTATTATTATTATTATTATTATTATTTGCTTTACAAATCTGTCGTCTTCTCTTATATCTTCCTGCTTCTCTGGACTGGAACGGCGTGTCTTGCTCTTTTGCTATAATATATAACCACCTCAATGGCCCCCATAACTGCACACGTTTAATACCGTGAGATCGGTTCCTGGATTTTCCGAGTGAAAGAAATGATTGCGAGGCATGGCACATTGTGGGGGACTTTGGCATCATGTTCGCCACGGAAAACACACACACACACACACACACACACACACACACACACACACACACACACACACACACACACACACACACACACACACACACACACACACACACACACACACACACACACAACGCGCGCGCGCGCGCGCATACACACAAACAAACAAGTAAACAGTAATAATAATAATTCTTGGTTTTTTACGTGCCCAAACAATGATATGATAATGAGAGATGCGGTAATGGTGGGCTCCGGAAATTTTGACCACCTGGGGGTCTTTAACGAGCACCTCAATCTAAGTACACGGGCCTCTAGCATTTCGCCTCCATCGAAATGCGGCCGCCGCGGTCAGGATTCGATCCCGCGGCCTTCGTTCGGATCAAGCAACCATAGGGTTGAAACCCCGGCTGTTAGTAGGGTAGTTTCTGCATGCCACTCGCATCTTGGCGCCATACGCGTGAGTGGGAGCCAAACGAACTAATAGGCAGCGTACCGTAATGCATGGGCACAGGCCATTCCCCAATGAGAAAGCATTTCATGCATATCCTGCTCCTGTAAACAAGATACACAAACGTGTTTTTCTTTCTCTTTCCCTTCTTACTTTATTGCTGTAGTACCCCATCGAAGAAGTAGCACCTTTTCTACATAATTCGCGTCCACGTCCAACCGCAACGACCCACTTCACGTGTCTCCCCGACTACACAGAAAGAAAGAAATAACGCGGGCAATCAGCTTGCGGCCGCGGCCGCGTACGACCATATCCCAATTGACCCCAGTTCTGCAAGGCTCAATCGTTTACGCGAGTCGTCGAGTACTGGTAAAAATTACATGCACTTAGGCGCATACATTAGTGATGCCCAAATAAAGATGTGTACGCGTGCATGCTTGATACAGGATATCGATCGTTAGTTTTGGTTTCTTGTTCTGTTCGTAGCTATGGGGCACGGCGCGATTAGAGATACCCTTCCCATAATACGCGCCAATTTCTTGTCCGCGAAGGCCCCACCTCGTGGGTATAGCTGCATCGAACAAGGAAACTCGGTGTTCCAGCTTTCGTGGGTCTTCCACTAGGCTGCAGTGTTGCAATCACAGCGTTGTGCGTACGCACGTATCGGCACTATCACTTAGTTTACTAATAAGCGTCGAATCAAGCCGGCACGGTACGCTGCTTGTTATCTAAATAAAGATGAACTTTACTCCGTTCATAGGCCTGCCTTCGTAGACGAGATTGACCAGTGTTTGTTGTTCTTTCTTTCTTTCTTTCTTTCTTTCTTTCTTTCTTTCTTTCTTTCTTTCTTTCTTTCTTTCTTTCTTTCTTTCTTTCTTTCTTTCTTTCTCTCTCTCTCTTTCTTTCTTTCTTTCTTTCTTTCTTTCTTTCTTTCTTTCTTTCTTTCTTTCTTTCTTTCTTTCTTTCTTTCTTTCTTATCTCTCTTCTAGTAGACGGCGAGATATCACAGCTGCCCTCCCCTCCCCTCAGCTCGCGTGAACGTCTGGCCAGCTACGTCTCATCTCGTAGTCCTCCTCGTTATGAGGTGTGCTTTCTATTCATCGTTTCTTCGTCTCGCATCCAAGACGCGGCTGCGGCGTTCCAGTGGGTAAGTGGCGCTGATCCGCGGAAGCGTCATAGTTTGGGCGTGGTACGACCAAAGGGTGTGGTGTGCAAACGTGCAGCAGTGCGCAGACAAGTAGCTTCCAATCAAACCCCTCCCTCCCCCACGCCTCCCCCCTCCTCCCGCCTGACAAACCTTCTTAGCACACACACACACACACACAAAACGTTCTCGCATTGCTCACTGCATAAAGACCACTCCCAGTCCAGAGTTTGCGGAGCGCCCAAAGTGGCACCTCTGCGTCCTGGTAACCAAGGTCTCATCACAAGCTGCTTCTGCCACAAGGATTCGCTGTTTTTTTTCCTTGTTTTTTTTTGTACGCTCGAACAAAACACCGCCGCCTTCTTTGGTCTATTTAAGTGCTTGAGAGGGTATTAACGATGTTGTCGATCTTGATTCTCAGCTCCGTCGCGGCCATGATAGACGTTCATCCCCCGTTCGATTCGCTTCGATGAAGCCAGGGAAGATTGACCGCAGTTGTTGTGGCTGCGATGTGCAGAACAGATGGTGGCTCCCGAAACGGTTACTATTTCTTTTTCTTTACCGTCTCTTCATGCACTGATCCGCGAAACGGGTTGCTCAGATACTGATCTATCATACAAGCAACTCGGCTTATCTCTGTATAACCGTTCAAACGATGCATGTTTTTTTTTTCTGTGTGTGTGCCGTGTTCCGTGGCCTCGTATAACGCTCCATCTCTTTGCAGTTCGACAGTTTCATGCAGTGTTGTGGAAAGTGCGGAGGGATTCGTGTCAATTGGCGAGAGGTGGCGCTGGTGCCTTGTATCCACGCTCTTAATACCAGGTGACTGTGTAGTGTACCTGCAGTCTTCCTCTGACACTTCCGAGTCCATGATGCATTCGGCAGGCACTCCCACATAATGGGAGCAAATCTACCGCTGTCATTGAAACGAAAAGTGTACAATCACTGCGCACTGCCAGTTCTAACAATATGGGGCTCAAACATGGAGTAAAACAAAAAAAAGTAGAGAAAAAAAATAGAGGACCACTTAGCGTGCAATGGTACAGAAAATGATAGGAGTAAACTTAAGAGATCTGAGGATGGCAGAATGGGTCGGGGAACAAACAGGGGTATAGCAGATATCGTAGTTGACATCAAGTGAAAGAAATGGACCGGGGCTGGCCACGTAATGCGTGGGACAGACAACAGGTGGACAGTAGGAGCAACACAATGGTCACCAAATGATGGGAAACGCAGTCGAGGAAGGCAGAGAGTTAGATGAAGTGACGAAATTAAGAAGTTTGCAGGGATAAACCTCGTTTCCTGTACACCCAAACAATTCAACCTAATTGTGATGTGTCAGCCAAGAATTCTAGTGAAGGAGCGCAAGCATGTCAACTTTCTTGCTCTTCAGCCTGCTCCTCCTGTTCCACACACTTGGAGAACCAAGCTTATGCTGCAATGAGTTCGCTCGGTTGATATGATACTATTGGTAGTACTGTCAAACTTATTATCGATAGCGCTATCGACAGCTTTTTACCATCGATAGTTCGATGGTGACCGAACTATCGATAATATCGATAGTGCCATTGATAGTTGTGAATCACTGTTACGCTATGGTTTACCCTTTCACCTTCTCCTTTTCCTCCCCCACCTCATCCTAACATCAGACCTCCTCACCTTCACTTCCCCTTCCGATCACCTCGGTAAGCTATACTACACAAGGCATGCAGTGATTTCCCCTCTCCTTTACTCCCTTCCTTCCTCCTCACCCTCACTTCCGTTCCTCCATTCCTATGCTATGCTATGCTATGCTATGCTATGCATAACTAAACTATGCTAGGAGCTGCTTCGCACATCCGTGGTTTTGGGACGTTAAACCCCAGATATTATTATTATTATTATTATTATTATTATTATTATTATTATTATTATTATTATTATTATTATTATTATTATTATTATTATTATTATTATTCGCACATACGCGCTTTTTG
This sequence comes from Rhipicephalus sanguineus, assembly GCF_013339695.2. Classification (NCBI taxonomy): domain Eukaryota; kingdom Metazoa; phylum Arthropoda; class Arachnida; order Ixodida; family Ixodidae; genus Rhipicephalus; species Rhipicephalus sanguineus. Next base: position 43,021,909 of record NC_051186.1, on the reverse strand, counting down.
TGGCGAATACCGCCGAGTTTTCCGTCTGCGACACCGGCCTATACTCCGAGCATGAACAGAAGGAACGCCGTTCGGAAGTAATCAGAATATAAAGGCATTGAAGACATGCACAAACTGCGTTCTTTCTGTGCCGTCTTTGCTTATTCTCATTCGTAACCTTGCGCCATGTCTTTCAAGTAGCTACGCACTAACTAGCCCAACATAGTGTGTTGATCTATACAAGCTGCGTCAGTTCAGTTAGCGGACGCGTGGTACATGTTCCAGTGTCAAGTCTTCTTGTAGTTCATCCTGGCAGTTTCCCCTAATCGGGTGCCTATTGTACCCGAGATCGTTAACTGAAAGCCTCGAATGCCTCACTTAATATGAAATTTAGCCGTTGGCGTCCCGCGTCGTAGGCGGCGTCGGGGATGTGTGGCGCAAAAAATCATCACGTGATGGTGTCACAGATGCTAGCGGAACGTCATGTGACGTAATGCCACATTATGCCGTTGTAGCTGGTTGTAGCAGCCTCCTTTGGGCGGCTAACAAAAGCGGAAAGCGCGCGACCTCAAGAGAAGGAAATAAAGACGGCGCTTGGCAGTGGCACGTGAAGCCACGGCTCGTGTTCCCTTCCGGCGTCGATTCTGGTTCAGCCGTCTCGTTCCTTCGCTCCTGTGGCATAAGCCTACACCGTCATCACATGGCATCGTAGCTTGGTCAAAGGTGGGCTGATCGCGGAGGCAGTGCAAAACAAGGTGAGGTGCTTCCGATCCTGGAGGCAGTGCAAAACCACGCTACACACTAAGACAAAATCGAGTATTAGGGGCGAAGCACCTTAAGGTAGGTCACCACCTTTGGAAAAAATTTTACAGTTGCACTCCAAAAGTTATATTTATGTTTTGGCTTGTAGGGCTTAGGTAAATTTAAACTTTAGAGTGATGAAACTTCTAAAAATGTAAAAAACAAAATTTATAAAAATCAAAATCTGCCAAAATATGCATGTTGCGCCAACAATCATAACTACAAAATGGTTGGTGCGATTGAAACGCGATTTGGCAGTTCCGTAGTGAGAACACTACCCTGTGCATCTAACCTCCACGATCAACCCATCTCTAATCTAAGGCGCGTTATCGTAAAAAGAATGAAAAAGTTTATATTTGACAGGTTTGTTTTGCACACAATTGGCCACAGTACAAAAAGTTACAGCTCATTTTCAATAATTCTGCTTGAATGCACAACTCAACATATAAGAAAATAGCATGAAAAATTGTATGCAAACATGTTTATCACAAGGAAAGTTATCACTGTTCGCGTAAGTGTAGGATGGAAAAAATCATGTTTTGAGAAAAATGGCTTTAAAGATTTCAGTAGAATGTACATACAATAAAGAAACATTAAATATATCTGAAATTCTCCAGCATCATAGCTTGGGCCCTCCTCTGAAGCGGCGCATTCTCCTTTTGAGCGAGATGAAACACATGTATTTTTCTAGCTCATTTTGCTTCTCCAGCTGTCTCTCATCTATGTGCGCCACAGCGAGTCCACTCTTGGTATATTGATTTCATAGCTTCCGTTGATGCTTCTTGTTTGTCCTATACTTTGCCATATTTCATAGAGTAGTATAACAGTCTCCTTGAAAGGCCACAACTAAGTCCAAGAGCTCGAAGTGGAGTACGAAAAAGCACAGACAGCCGAGCGAAAACGCGCACAACTTAAATGGAGTGCCACAGCCGTGTAGTGGAAAGTTTCAAATAAATCGAAAACACCATGTCCCACAAGCTTTAGAATCTGCTTAGACACTTAGCATTATGTGATATGTATCAAGAAAAAAACATTTACGACGACATGGCAGGTGTTGTGGAATCAGAAACCTTCAGTTTCGGTTTCGATTGAGTTTTAGAAGTGTTGGAAAAATGGTCATAACTTTCGAACGGCTCAAGATAACTACATAATTCTTTTTCTAAATATTCTTGAAGAGACAAGGGGCTTGAAAATGTCGAATTCGAAAAAATCATATTTTTTTTTCAAAAACATTCGTTTTTGAAGGTGGTGACCTTAAGACCTAGCCTTGTCCGCCATCCGCGTCCGTCACGGTACACGTAACCGAAACTGAAAAAAAATCTGCAAAAAATAAATACATGAGAGTGCGCATCGAAAAATCGATGCAAGAACACATCTTTGAAAAAAAAAATACACGAGAGGGTGCACCGAACACCGAACAAAACTCGAAACTGAATTTAAAAAAATAAAACATCTGTGAAAAAAAATAGCACGAGAAGGCGCTGCAGAAAAAAAATTGCAGTGGTTTAGCTCGACTATATATGCCAGGATATACATTGCGTTAGCTAAGGTTCAGCTGATTATTCTTAGCTTTCCAGATTGTCTAGGATTATTACCCTTCTTCTGTTCATTCTTCGCACGCTGAACCGCTAATTGCCAGGCAACTATTTCGGGATTCGATGAGATAAGCTTCTCGCCTCTTCTGCGCTGTTTACCAGCATTTGCGCTCTCCTTCTCCATAGCGTTAAAGGCCCGACCACACGTACGCGTTGCAGCGCGTCAACGCGTGACATTTTGACGCGGCTCCGCGCCCTCTCCCTATGGAGCGGGAGGGCGCGCAGCGTCGCGTAGCCGCGCGCCCTCTCTCCCCATAGGGAGAGGGCGCGGCGCCGCGTCAAAAAGTCACGCGTTGACGCGCTGCAACGCGTACGTGTGGTCGGACCCTTACCCAGCTGCAAACGCCAGTCAGAGGCGCTATCACGCGGCTCCAGCGCAGTGTCAGACGCCGACTGCACAGCGAGGGCGAATAGCTGCGCGCGCGCCGGCGCCAGTGTGTCTACCATATGGCTACGACGCCACTCCTCCCGAACGTGCAGACCAGCAGCGGTGAGTCGCGCGCGGGCGGAGAGCGCGTGAGATCGCAGTGGCAGAGAGCGCGGAGAGTGGTGAGCCAGCTGTGTAACATCACTGATCCTTGCGCATGCGCAGCACGGCTCATGAGGATCCACGCGAAATCGGCTCCGGCTAGGCAACACTACAAAATACACGAGAGGGCACGCCCTGTCACAACGGAGAACACGCTGCAATAAAACTATCCAACGTCGTCATGACAGTGTACCTGGTTCCAAATCTCTCCAGAGGCAACGTAGTAAAGTAGATCGCTCTTTAGCAGTGAGCGATTATGAAACGAAGTACAACAACAACCCCTTCGTGCTAGTCGGTGACTTTAACGTTGACATCACCGACAACGACTGGCTTGTGCGCATTATGACTACATGACCGGCCGTTCACGTAGGCTCCCTGATACATCGACTGAGAAGGAAAAAAAGACGGCTTTAGCCTTCATGTCGTTTTAGGTGAATGCGCCAGAGACACTGTTATTTTTTTATTGCGATAGGAATTACATGGACACTCTCGGCTGGTTTTTGCCGTCGCCGTGATGTCCAGGATATGTATGTATATATAACTAAAGCAACAAAGAAGAATAAATCAGAAGAAAAAATTCTGAAGCGCGCCACCAGGAATCGAACCTGCGACCGCTGACTCCGCAGCACGCCAAGTTAGACAACTTGGCCACGCGCTATTTCTTTTCTTTATTGTTGACCACGAGCTATCTCTTCTTTATAATACTAACGACAAGCTATTTATATACACCATTTACCGCTGGCGGTACGCAGAGCTCGGAGGTGCTTCAGTGTGTGGTATATCACCCGCGGGATTGCCTGAAGGACGCTCTTTAAAGCGCCGCTCCTACATTTTGCTTCACGCACACAAAAAGAGACCCACTCGCGAGGTGGAACGCCGGGTAAACAATTTGCCGAACGCCACAGCTCGGCAGGAGACACTCCACGCGCTGCAGTTTTCAAGAAAAAGAAAATTTATCTAGAGTGGCACTCTAATAATATCTAAGTGCGTTGGGTTGCAGCGTGCTGTTCAAACACAAATAAGTATACCAACTGGGACAGTTGTTTGTTCGCGCTCGTCCTGTGTATACCTGTGGGTTCTTTTCGAGCATCCGTCCTTGTGTTTGTGCAGCGCACTGCAAGTGTCGAACTGTGACCGTTGTTAGTTCGCGCTCATCCGGTGTGCGTTCTTTTCGTGCGTCCTTTGCGCTTGAGCAGCGCGCCGCAAGTATCGAGCTGCTTACCGTTCTTAATGTCACATTCTGATTTGTTGCTATCGCATTCATTGCTTCGCCCTTGCGGCGAAATTGGGATTTTTCTCAACATCATTCTTACGGCGGCAAGAGGCCACGCATAATGTTATGGGGAGCCCAATTAGGAGAGCGTTCTCTTATGCAACATCGCCAACCAAAAAAAGTGTGCAATAATAATAGTATGCATTTGCCTCACGCAGCCTAATTCAGGCTAAGAAGGAAACGCGACAGCCGATGAATAGACAAAGAAAGACATTTTTTTGTGTATGTCACTGTCCTTGTTGTATAGACACTGTTCCCAAGTGCTCCTATAGTCGTTCGATGGAATGAACCTCTTCTGAGCACACGCTTTTTTTTCCCGCTCGCTGCGGTGGTGCATTGGTTGCGGTGCTCGGCTGTCAGGCGCGAAAGACCAACGCGAAAACTTACCGACGGCGGCGAAAACGTGAGTGACGCAAAATATCATCACGTTATGACGTCAGCATATGACGACAGATTGCTTAAATTTATGACGTCATCGAGACGTCACATGACATCGTCTCTTCGTCCAAGGCGGGCCAATCACGGAGGCAGTGCGAAACCAGGTGAGATGCAGAAACCTTGCAATGCCCCTGATCCTGGAGACGTATACAGAAAGCTTTTGTACAGAAAGCTTTCGGAAGGGGGTGGGGTAGGGTCGATGAAGTGACTGAGCTGAAAGAGATGACTATGTGTTTCCCCGTCGGGTCTTCCTAGGCGAATGCATAAGATATCCAGTGTGTTTTTTTTTTTCTGAATATAGAGAGGCTGTGTCAGTTCTAACAGGAAACGTGTCTTATGTTGCAGATTAATTAATTAATTTTGCTTTGTTTATTTCCTTATTATTATATCTCCCTCTTCTGCAGCAGTACATTGTAACCGATACCATATGTCTGCGCGAAACTACCGTAGTAAAGATCGAAAGCCGAGCTAGATGGCATGAATGCATTGTATAATAGCGCAAAACCACGGGGACACACGCTATGCAGACAATACAGACGCTGTTGTGTTTTCGTGCTATTCTACACTCCGGGAAACTACACTGCCTTCACATCTCCCTCTCTCCCTATCTCTCTCTGTTTCTGCTTGTGATTGACTCCTGCAGCGCTTACAAGTGTGAGGCAAGACAATCAACTTTCATTTCGTGTCAACACCGTCACGCTGTGGCAGTGTCATCAATGGCGCGACTCGCAGGCTCCAGCTGCTGACTGAGAATGAATCGCCGCCAATAAATCGCGCCTCCTCTCTCCGCGGTGTCGCCGAGATGCGTACGTTTCGGGCGCAGTCTCTGCCGCAGCCATTTTCCGGGATCGCGCGCATCGCCATATCGGCTTCTTGAAGAAACAATCAAAAAAGAAAGCTTTCTGCGCCCCCTCCACACACAGAACATTTATACTCCGCGACAGGAACACCGACGACTCGACAGATCGCTGTGGGGGGGGGTTCCCGTAATTTTTCTCACGCTATCGTGCTCGGGGCCCCAAAGGGGTTCTTCCCACCTTCATTTCGGATGCGAGACATTCCTCGTGTCTGTCGTCGCCGCCTTCTCGGTAATGACCCTTTCACACCTGCGAAAGCCTGAACGAAAAAATAAAAAGGTGTTCAAGATGAACGTGGAAAGACTGAAAAGCGATAGTCACGCATCGGGACTTCATCTTGTCCCACAGTACAACTGCAACTGACGCGAAGTAAACAACTGGCGGAGAGTGATTGATAGGGTGCCGATATCATCTTCAGGGCTTTCTTGCCCGGGGGGTATTCCCCCTCTCTCTTTCTCTGTGTCACTCAGCATATTTTTATTCATATACTCCGTTGCACACATCAGGTGAAACGCTGTCAAGGCTTGCGAGATTTCTCGCAGTAGATGCGTTCGCATTAAGAAATAGTCGAATGTTCTCACCACCAGAATATATTTTTTTCTTTTCGTTTTTAGCCAGAGCAATAAATGAAGATGTCTAGTTCGTTACAAATAAACAAACGCCGTTATATTGATGTTATTGTACGGCTGGATCGCTTAGCGTCTTCTTGTTTTGGCTTTTTATGTATAATTTACAGGCCGTCGTGACGCGTCACGCGGAGTCTCGCCCTCGGCTATGCGAGAGTTTACGACGACGAAAACCGACCACGAGACGCGCGGACTTTTTACTGACCGTTTTACGTTTTACTGACCAAACTTCTTGAATAGCTTCCACAGCGTTGTGCCTGATGTATGAAATGGAGTACAGTTGTGTCGAATAGACGAGTGACATCAACCATCTAATAGAAGCGCTTGAACCATAAACACTTAAGCGAAGCGTCTACGAGTTACAGGTTTCTGTGGCGGCGGCGGCGGCATAGTTCGCAAGAAGCCTGGCGCCGGCGTGCGTACAGATATGCTGCCCTCGAAGCGATCTTCTTACGGGAAAGTATGGTCCTCTTTGTTGAGTTCGACTGAGTAACATCTGGCTGTCATACTCACACCAGCATCTTCAACACATCGCGAACATTACCTGACCGAAAGGTTTACACCGACTCTATACAAGCTCATTCAGTCTTCAGCGGCGCGCTCTGACGGCTCGGTGTGGCTTCAAACATATCCGTCCAAGACAGCTACGTTTTCAATTAATTGCGCAATAGCCAGCGTAAGAAAGAAAAAAAAAGAGGAAAAATAAAGAGCCAGTGCCAGTGCTGAGAGAAAGGGACGATGAACCGCGGCTGCTTCGCACGTGCAACCGAAGCGATGCCAACATGTGCAAAGCACGCCACTGCCGGATTCGTGTGGTGCGCTGCTCTTTGACTCCGCCACTTACTCATGACGCGCCACGCTCTTATTCATACTGACGCGTGTCTGTTTATATAGCTGTTACTCGTGGCACTGGGTTTGCGTCACGATCTTTTTAGTGCTGTTTTGTCCTGCCGCTCGAATGACTCGAACTGACAAAAAGATCAGTGACAGCCTAACAGTGCAGCAGGAAATACACACGGTTGCCCACTCGGATATATATACCAAGGCGAAAGCGTTAGATGCCTCATCAAACGCGAGAAGGGTCCGTGAGCGGCATCAGCGTCAGCACGAGTGATGCCAAAAACTATTGTAATGTGATGACGTCACCTTTTGACGTCATCAGAATGTCATTTGTCGCCAGAATTTGTGACGTCGTCATGACGTCAGTATGACCGCCCGTAACGTGACGACAAGTTATGACGTCATGACACGACATTGTCGCTTGGTCAAAGGTGGGCGTATCCCGCAGGCAGTGCAAAACCAGGCGAGGTGCAGAAAGCTTGCAATGCCTCCGACCCAGGAGGCATTGCGAAATCCCGTTGGGTGCAGAAACCTTTCGGGGGCCGTCGGGAATCAATACGTTCGACTGAGAAAAAAATATATGATGGCATTAGCCTTCGGGTCGTCTTAGGCAAATTCATAAAAAAGCGTGTGACCTGTTTTATCGCCACACTATTCGATAACGTTCTTTGATTCGCTCATTCCTGTTACGTCACAGCGCTGGCGAACTTCTTTGAATTTGTTGTCTTCAGGGAACTGCGTACTGGGGCGCGGAGGGAACGAAAAATAAAGGAATGGTTTCTTTTTTCTTTTTTCCAAAATCACAATATAGTGGGAGGCTCCGTATTAACTTGTACCACCATGACGTCATTAGCGTGCATTTATATTTAGGTACAGTATTCACGGATTCAAACGCGGCATCTAAGTTTTTAGTATAACGACTAGTATGCGCAATGGCTCGAGATAAACACGTCGTGTCGCGACGAATGTGGTCTCTACAGATAGCATTGGCTGTGATATACGCGCTAGAATCGAAATTACGCCGATATGACCCGAACTGAAGACGGTGGCAACGAAAGTATGCGAGTTACTTAGCCCCAAATTGTCTTATTTCAATACGTGAGTACTGTACGTGGGTGTGTTCGTGTATTTCGGCCCCACCGAAGTGCGGAGGCCGTGGCCAGGAGTCGAACCCTCGTCGAAAGGGCACGGTTGACGGGTACAGTGGCGTTTGGTGGGTCGTGAGGTGTTTGATTGAAATCTTTGTGTGGTGATCGGGTGTTGGTAATTGATTTAGGCATCGAATCACCTATATATAGGTATAAAAATTCAGGAGCGCTCGCCCTATCGGGAAAACGGGGGCAAGCGAAACATTGCGTCTGCGTGTCTGACGCACTACTTCTCCCTCTTTCTCTCTATCACATTGCACAATGCTCCCTCCCAACTGTTTCCTTCCTCCATGCCGGGAACAGAACTGTCATTCACGTGTTCAGCAGCGCAACACTTCAGTTGCTACAGGCGACAACGGCGCTCATGCGTTCGTATCAGGCAACAATGAAATGTGGCAACAAGAAATGACAAGTGACCTCGATAAAAGAGAGATTGCCGTATCATAAAACGGCTGATCGCCGTCAAGCCCACGATCGATAGAGCATCGATTATTGAAAAACGGCGCATACAGATAAACAAATGGCCGGAGCACCTTCGAGGGCCGCATTTCTGTACGCTCGCCGGCGCCCGGCTTTTCAATGGTTTTTCGCGTATGACGCCGCAACCGAAATCTCTGAGTTGTAAAAGCTTCGCTTAAAAGCCTGTTTAAATTCGTCTCATTTATCTCCGCAGCGGTCAAGAAACGGACGATGTCGTCCACACAACAGCGCCCATTACGTCAATCGCCTTCGAGCTCTGTCTTGCCGGCAGCAAGCAACGCAGGCAAGAACTCTCAGGGGAGCGTGAAGGGTTGTACGCGCTTAGTCAGGGTGTGTCCTCGAAGAACGTGTCTTCTAACAGTTACTGTTAGCGTTTTCTCAGCAACCGGTTATCAACCCTTGACGCACGCGACAAAGAAGAAACGCGAACTTGCGACGTGTGCGCTAACCAACAGCTTTTAATTGCTAACCTATGCTCCAGTGACAGTTGCCGGGTTTTCTCGAATTTAAGCCGCCTCGGACTGTAAAACGCCTCCCTGCACTCTAATGAAGAGGAGACAGAGAGGAAAAACCAATCGGCTTATAGACGAAAGTTAACAGCATCTTCCACTTCGGGCTCGCTCTGTCGCACGCACCACGGCATCGGTCTGCTTGTACGATACTGTGGCCTTGTAGACGCAGCATCTCAGACATCACGTAGTGTTCAGACTGCTTGATTGTTCTCTGAAAACCATGTCCTTCCTTTTTTTTTTTCTTCGTTAAGTATCTATCCAGTAACTGCACTTCTTTGTAGCTCCACAGCTTTGAAGAAGGCCTTTTTGATTTGGTGTTTCAGAGGCTGCACCATGGCTCATACATTTCGAGCGATCCTGTATAGGCGCGAAAAAGAAGAAACGAAAAGCACTATAGGCCC
>NC_051186.1:42922286-43012330 GCF_013339695.2 Rhipicephalus sanguineus | reverse complement strand
TATCGTAATGGACGGCACATCGCGGCACACAACGCTTGTTCGCATCGTGCGTGCCGTCAGACACGAAGATCAGAAATGTCCACGCTCGACACAACGGGATAGCGCAGACAAAACACGACACACACCAGAATAATACGCCACGTTTTCACCAGCAGCAACTTAGAGCCTGCGGCGACAGCAAGCATCGAGCTTTCAGAGAGAGCACTTTCACGTCGGCGGCAGACGCTATGGCGTCTCACCTGGCGGGTAGTGACGTCAGAATTCTGAGCGTAGGCCGAGGTGACACCGACGGTTACTTTTCGCGATGAAGGAGGCATCCAAGGCGAGAACTATCAAGCGTATACGAAAGTGGTCGCGGAAATCGCACTGTCAATGGAACCAACTTTTGTTCCCCGGCCTCTTCCGATGCCACTCTAAATGACCTCACAAGTAGAAAGTTATGCCGCTTGACTTAGTTATCGTGTTTCTGCCTAATTAGTCTTCAATTGATTCATATCGAAATATTACAGGGTAGTTTGGCTGCTGCGTATGACTTTTATCTGAGGCACGGGAATGTTCCAGATGAAAAGCATATAGCGATCTATCGTTGGCTTCTAAGTTTCGGCAATCTCCGCTCTGACGGTGCTTCGGGACATATATCACCCCGCCTAACGCTTCATATGCGTGGTATCGGTAGAGTGTACTAGACACGCTTCTAGTACATTCTAGTATGGGTGTTATGCGCAGTCATATTAAGGCGAAAACCTTAGATGCCTCATCAAACGCGAAAATCGACTGCCGGCGGCGTCGGCGGTTCTCGCGCCCCGCGTCGGCGGCGTCATCACGAGTGACGCAAAAAATCACGTGAATACGTCATCATGACATTACAGATCGCCGAAATTTGTGACGTGATCGTGACGTCACGCGACTTGACGTCAAGATTAAATCACCACACGACATCGTCACTTGCTCTAAAGTGGGCCGATCCCTAAGGCAGTGCAAAATAAGGTGAGGTTACAATGCATCCGATCCCGGAGGCAGTGCAAAACAAGGTTAGGTGCAGTAAGCTTTCGGAAGGGGGCGTGAGGGATCAAATGCATCGACTGAGAAGAAAGGAAGATGGCTTTCGAGTCGTCTTAGCGATCGCATAAGGGACCCTGTGAGTTTTCTTAGGCTTCTAACCTAGTAGAGCTGGTAGCACGGCTCGCACCTGTAGGGGAATGGGGGAGAGGGTGGTAAAGATGCGAAGAGTCGGAGGAGAGGAAAACTGGCGTCAATATGGCCTAGGACGCGGCGGGAGGCTTCTACAGCCCGTTGTCCAGTCCAGTGTCTCCAAAAGGGGCCATGAACGCCTTGAAGACCTGGGTTTCGTTGTGGGTAGGTATATATATAATATAAGGCCGTCCCCGCCGAAAGCTTTTTTTCACTGTGACTAGTTTTCTTTCATATAATTAACCGATAGCCAGAACATTCTTTCGAAACCATATATATATATATATATATATAGATATAACTATATAATATATATATATATATTATATATATATATATATATATATATATATATAGTGAACGCTAAACTGAAATTGTCTTGTGCTTGTGTGCGTGCGCTATTTGAGGTCGTCGAATTCAGTCATGAGTCGACTCACGCATGCAGACTCACCCGGACTCAGATTGAGCCGCGATTCTCACTGTTTCAAGTGAGTAGTATTACCTTGGTAAGTCTGAGTCCGAGTGAGTCTGGCTGAAAAAAATTTTGGTGAGTCTGAGTGAGTGCGGTTGAGGAAAATTTTAGGGAGTATGAGTCCGATTGAGCACTATGCACAAGATATATTTAGTGAGTGAGTGTGAGTGAACTCCAAATTTCTTGCCTACCTATGGCGCTAATGTGTTTCACTTATCGTCAGGTTTCGCAAAATTTGAGCAGGTTTCGTGAATGGTCGTCGGGTCTTGTCAAGTAAAACTTCTTGACTCATGAGACGTGTAAAGTTTTCGCCTTAAAAGGACACTAACGAGCAAAACGATTTTTCACGTATTAGTTAATTACTCTTTCACAATACCAAAAACACCACTCTTGCCGCGAGAAGACGCTTAGTAAACGAGAAAACGTGCAAAAAGAAAATGTGGGTGGTGACGCCACCTTGAAGTTTCCGCACTATTTGCCGTGACGTCACATATTTTAACGGCGCCTACTAGGGCCTACGTAGTTCCTAATCGGTAAAATGAAGTACATTGTCCTCTGAGGGGGCCATAGACCTTAACATACCAAGTCAGGAAATTTTCTTGAGCCAATGGCGCCAAAATACGATAAATGCACTTTGAAATTCGTGACTTCACGCGCGGAGATTCCGGCGCGAAATTAAAAAATGAAACTTGATTTGCTCCTCTATTAATGAACCTGTGATGGTGAAATTAACGACATTCGAGTTCTCAGAGTACAATTTATCAATCTAAAGCGATTCGTTGTTCCTGTTTAGTGTCCCTTTGAAAGGTAGGCGTTGCAGACGCGGAAACAAGAGCGGAGATCAAGACGCCAGAAACGCCTTTTGCGGAGCCTTGATTTCTTCTCTTGTGTCCGTGTTTGCATGCCTGCCTTGTTTTGTCATTAATTCGTGAAAAACTAGCTCAAATTTCTATGTTTGAAAATAAAACAAGCTTTGCGATGGATGCAACAATGAAAATGAAAAGACGGCGTGATTCTAACGACGGCCTGCCTTTCGAAAATTGCGGACACCTTTCGGCCAATGCATTCCAGCGTTGAATTCACGAACCTTCAGCGTTCATTTAATGCACAGGGTACGTTTGCATGGTGTGTAGCGAAGAAAAAAAAAGCGTCACAGCGTCCTTTATTCATTGGCCTATAAGACTACTCGAAGGCGAAAGCCTCAACTTCTTTTGTCTCGGTCGATGTATTGATCATCCCCCGGCCCCTCCGAAAGCTTTCTGCCACCTAACGTGGATTTGCGCTGCCTCCGGGATCGGAGGCATTGCATGTTTTCTGCGCCTCACCTGGTTTGGCACTGCCTCTGTGATCGGCCCGCTTTAGAGCAAGGGACGATGTCATGTGATGACGTCATTACTTGACGTCACGTTGTGTGACGTCGCCGTGGCGTCACAGTGGAGTCATGATGACGTCACATATTGGGGCTATGTGTGGCGTCATGATAACGTCATATGACGACGTCATCACTTGACGATTTTTTGCATCCCTCGTGATGTCGCCGCCGACTGCTGGACGCCAACGCCGCCGACAGTCTATTTTTGCGTTTGATGAGGCATGTAGGCTTTAGCCTTAATAGAGAGTTTGAGAATTGGGGCCCCAAGGAGCTTGGTGACCCAAGAAGCTTGCGCCAACGTCGCCGACGCCTCAATTTGCGCGTTTGATGAAGCATCTAAGGCTTTCGCCTTAAAGGGCCCCTCACAGGCCACATAGAAAATTTTGGTTAGACGCAGGAAGTTGTGTGCCGAATAAAGAGCATTATGCCGAAAGAATGTTTCAAATCGGTTCATTACGAGCTGAGAAAAAAGGTCACAGTTTCGCCGCAACCCTTACAAAAAAACTTACAGCCTATTTGCAGAAATTCTACAGACCACGAGTCACCCCGGATTCGCAATGCGGAAAGAAGAGGGACAGACTTTTTGTCACCCCTTGTCACCTCCCAGTAGGCAATTGGAACACTCTTTCTGCAGAAAGTGTGCAGAGCATTTGTAGGCGCCATGATGCAGCATGCCGGCAGAATGTCTACAGAGCGTCTGCAGAATTTATGCAGCATTTCTGCAGAATATGTGCGGAGCTTTGTCGCGGATGAAAAAAAAATAATAAGAGCTACGCTTTGCGTTATCACCCCGAGTCAGGTAACATGCAGCATCCAGGGGTAGAATACCGTACATACACCTACCAACACACGACCACAGTGTACACTCAACAACATCAAAGTAAATACCGCACACTCGCGCTTCGCAACCTAACACCGACCACCCGGTATATATAGCCATGGTATCTTGACCTGCCATTCAGTACCGGTAGGAAAATTCCTACGCTTCAAAATTTTAAATTTACACGTTCACAGAATGCATGTAAATTGATGCTGGATGTTAGGTGGCCATAAAACACACATATCTGTTAATCTACACCCGCCAAATGTGCAACGCTATTTTAATTAGCGAATTCCAATTACCAGCTGGCAGGCTGTCGCATGGTGCTCCAGAAAAGCTGCAGCCTTTCTGCAGAAATTATACAGACCATGAACAACCCAGGTGCAGAGCACGTGAAGACAAGTGACAGACTTTCTGTCACCCCGTATCAGTGTGTGACTGAAGGGTAAAATCCACTTAATCATTAGTATCAAATGTGTCATGGTCCAGAATATATAGATACATGCATATATATTATATACACATCCACACGCACGCACTCTGGGCGCTCATTATCAGAAAAGTCTGCTTGCCGTCTGCTAGGGGTCTGCAGAAAATCTGCAGACTAGGTCTATAAGGGGGTGACTGATGGGTGACTGAAAGGTGAAATTCATTTAATCATTATTATGAAATGTGTCATGGTCCAGAATATATAGATACATACATATTATTATATACATCCACACGCACACACTCTCGGCGCACATTATCAGAAAAGTCTGCTTGCAATCTTCTCGGGGTCTGCAGAAAATTTGCAGACCAGGTCTGCAGAAAGGTCAAGTCTACAATGAGATGACTGAGGTGACTGGGTGGCGACTCATAGGTGACAGACAGGTGAAACCAACTTTTGTAAGGGAACGGCGAAGCAATGAATGCGATAGTAACAAATTGGAATGTAACGAGAAGAACGGAAAGCAACTCGAAATTGCCAGCGCGTCACTCGAGCCCAAAGGACGCACGAAAAGAACGCACACAGGACGAGCGCGAACTATCATGCGTCACAGTTCGACACTTGAAGCGCTCTGCTCAAACATAGAGCAGGACGCACGAAACGAACGAACAGGTACACACAGGACGAGCGCGAACTGTCACAGTTGTTACTTATTTCTGTTTGAACAGCGCGCTCCTTTCGCAAACGCGGCCGCTGCAGCGAGCGAAGTCACCTTCGTACGCTTTGTTACTTCAGCGCGGACATCGCGGGGAAAGCACAAGACACAACCCCCCGCTCCACCGCCTCGGCCGCCCCCTTCTTTCCTCTAGATAAGCGCACGAAGGCGACCACGCCCTGTAGGGCGAAGAGCAACGGCGTTCGCAGGAGCAGGGCGACGATCTTTAAAGCGCGCCACGCACGTATATCGCGCCATCTATGTGGTGACTAAGAAAGCATGCTGAAGTGAATGGTATATATAAATAGCTCGCCGTTAGCAGGCTGAAAGACGGTACTGTTTGTGGCGTAACCGTCTAACGCCGCGCGCTGCAGAGCGAGAGGTCGCCCGTTCGATTCCGTGCGTCTGAAACCTCTTGTGAATTATTTTTCTTTGTGGCTTATATATATATATGTATATACGGTGCATGACAGCGGCGACGGCGACGGCAAAAATCAGCCGAGACTGACCATATAATTGCTATCGCAATAAAAATAATTAACCTTGATGCGAGGAGGCGAGCTGCAAACCCTTGCCACTCGCCCCGTGTAGCCTTCGCAAGTAAAATCCCTTCCCTGCCCCCTTCGGCAGCGACGCCGGAGGGCCACATGACTCATACGGATGAATACGTCATGCGCATGCGTGGTCACGTGCGCATGACGTGCCTGAGCACGCGAGCGGCGTTGCATGGCCGCTACCTTTCTTTTTCTAGCGGCCGTGGGCGTTGTGTCAGCGTTCTCTGTGGTGTACTGCCTGTTTCTGCGGGACGGGCATGGAAGTTGCGACATTTGTACAAGCAGGACGCTAGCGGGACCAAGAGCCAGTGCCTCATGAAGATTTCAGTAGACGCGGGAGAATAAATGAGCCTGATGAGTGCTCAAACGCGCCAGAACATTACATTGGTTTCCAGGGCTGGCGTCTGCGTGATGCGCTAACCGCGGGGACATGAACGCATGCGAAACGGACACACATTAGCCCCGCATCTAAAGAAAAAGACGCAAACATTCCCTTTGTGTGTGTCATTATTTCTTTCGCGTTTTATTCATCTATTCAAGCAACAGATTACACAAACTACACATGTCGTGTCAAATAATTATCGCAGTATCACATGCTACTGTTTTGCGACGTCAGAGCACAGTCGTCTACGTAGAGGAGCGACGTCACGGCACTACCGTCTACGTAGGGCCATTCCATCGTGTAAGTCATCCCCTCATTCTCTGGGCGCGCGCCCTCAAGAAGAAGGGCAAGCAGCGTTAAGCTTAAAATTTGACGCATTTCCGCCGCGCGCAGCGTTGCAAATTTCGGCAGACGTGATCGGAACGCCCAGTGTACGCATTGCGCTCGCAGCTCAAAATTGTCAAACCTGGTGAGGGGGCTCTCATTCGCATACCAGACATATACGAAGCACTGTCGGAGTGTAGGTAGCCGTAAGTTTGAAGCCAATGATAATTCGCTATATCCTTCTTGTCTGGGCCATTACAGAGCCTCAGATGAAAGTCACACGCAGCAGCGAAAACTACTCTGAAATGCTTCGCTGATAATTGAATGGCACAGGAATTAGCCTAAAATGTTGACGAAATCGGGCAGTATAGCTTTCCTATTTGTGAAGGTCATTTAGAGTGCCACCGGACGATGTCGAGTATGAACTTGGCTCCATGGACAGCTGTATAGGTCCTCGACAGTCCGAGTAGTAGAGTACAAATTATACCCCTGTCACACGGGAAGGTTTAATGTCATTTGCACCTAACGACATTTACGTTTAATGAGATTAGTTGGCTGCCACACGGAGAAGTCTAATGTCATTAAAAGAAAATGACTTGAGAAAACGAATGAGCTAGCTGAACTCATTCGAATGCGTTCTCGCCATGTTTTCGTCGCGAATAAGTACTCTCGCCGGAGGGAGGCCACGAACAAATTATATAATAATGGTTTATAAATGATAATGGGTATTAATATGTTCTTATTTTAAAGTATTGCTTCATTTTTTTGCAAACAATTCAACTCAGTCGTTATAAAAAGTTCGAATATCCTCGTTCCCAGCGACATTGTCAATAGAGCGTCGCCGGCCATGTCGGCGATGTGCTCAGTGTTTATGGTAGCTGTCGGAGCCGTTAGTGTGTAGACCACGTTGCCTCGTAGCATCCATGGCGTCAACGCAGACGGACAGCGGCACGCAGCCTGCAGCGCCAAAGAAAGGGTCCGTTGGATTGAAGCGGAAACATTCACGCTTATCAGAATACGGGAAGATCATTTGGGCGATCTGAGGCGCTGCAAACGCAACGCTAAGGTTTACGCCGCAATTATGGAAGAATTGCGTGCGGCCGGCATCGACAGAACTATTAAACAAGTGAAGAGCAAGATTGAAAATCTCGCGAACAAGTACAGGTGAGAGCACTTATGTTTTACATAGATATGCATTCATGTGGCGCGAAAGAACCGACAATTGTCATGTTTTGTTCTGCTGTGTTTTGGCCTGCTCGATAGGATACTTAACGGTGCAGCAGATGTTGTAATGAAAATCTACGGGGACCATGCATGCGTCCCTTACGGTGGAATTCCTCAAAACGCGCATCCGCGTTTCGTCGGTTGTGTGCAACACAAGAAAGAGGCAGCGTCTTTTGATTCACCTGCACGGTGTGGACGATATGCAATGAGCTGTATTGCTGCGTCTTCTGGGTTGAAGTTGTGTTTGGGTTGGCAGATTCGTGCTAGGTTAAGTTACGGTGTGAAACGCCTCGAAGCTATTGCTTTTGTGATTAGCCACGCTAGCGACGTGCGCGAGTTTGCTACTTCGGAGCATCCCGCTACGAATTACAAAGCTCGGTGCTATGACTCAACCACTTGTGACATTTGTAGATGTGTTTACCTGCCGTTGTTTGACTTTCTAAGCTTGTACTAAGTGCACTATAAAATCATTTGCTTTCAGAGACATCAACAAGAACAAAAGGACAGGGTCAGGTTGTATTCGATGGCCATTTTATTGGGAAATCCACAAGTTTCTTGGTACGCTGCCCATAAATGATGCTTCCCTGGTGCAGGAGAGTCGATGTAACAGCGACGAGACTGTCGAGCAGGTGAGAGCACTGCACGTAGAAGTGCCGGCAGATATTGACTATGTTTGTAGCATTGTGCCAGATGACTCAACTCTGGCTGCAAATGTTTGATAGCCTGTCGTTCATTGGCCAGTTCACATTCCATCCTCTTCATCGTGAAACGGAAACGTGCTTTCAGCCTACCGAAGGCATTCTCCACAATTCGCCTTGTTTTCGACAAATTGTAATTGAAGATAGCCTCAGTGGACCCAGGTGAAGCAGAGCACTCTTAAAAAAAATGGAGTGACCCTCTCTCCTTTAAGGGAGAAACGGCGATGTCCCCAATGTTCGTCTTCAAATGGAGAAACCGTTCCTCCCTTTTCAATGGAGAAACCGTCAAAATCAAGATGGCTGACGCCAAGCCAGTGAAGCGAGCAATAGATTTAGGCCTAGCGAGCGCATCGATTCTCGACTGATAAAGCGTATGCGGCACTGGCAGTCACAAAAAACGGTCCCGCTGAGCTTTATATCGAACGCTATGACAATAAAATCAAGCAGACAAAGCTGTAGTGATGAAAACCTCGCGAAACGGAACGACGGAACTCGTACGTTTCGCTCGGCCAGCGAGACGGCGTTCACTTTAAAAGAGACGGATACTGCAAAGGGGCTCTCACCCGGAGACTGTACGTTACGCTTGCTGTCTTTATTTGTCGAAGCGTCACGCGGTGTAGCGACGTTATCCACGCGTTTGTGCCTCCAAAATGTACATTCTGTCGCATCAAAACAATCCCGGCGCAGCAGAGCATAGTTTCGATAGATAGATGTTCAACTTCATATAAGTAGGTGGAGCTATGAGAGCGCCTCGGCCGCGAAGTAGGTGGTAGCTAGCGCCATCTAGAGAGATTAAACAATACTAAAAAAAAGTTGTTTCTGACTGAGGCGGCGTACGTCGATACTGCACACGGCATTTAGGGGAGGTGGGCCCATTCATGGATTACTCAAGGACACCGGAAAGTTGATACGCACATGTTCACTAGGCAGACACATAGTACGCACATTCAATTCAATACATACACAATTCATTCGCATGTATAAAACCTACAACACAAACAATTCACTACAGACGCATACGTATAGACGTTTACACATACCCCTCTAAGAAGCGCTGGCCCTTATATAGTCACTGAATTACAGTGGACCATAGTGGCACAAAGATGCGTCATTTTTCTTCAACTCTTTACGATTTCATGGCTGCGTCACAATATACGCCGACATTATTAAATGTTAGCTATGGCTTAGCCAAGCGCACCAGTTAATCTAAAGCAGCATGATAATGAACAATATAATTACAGAGAGTTGATTAGTTAGTGCGAAAACGACCATATTGTGAACCGTTCATACCATTCCGGCGACATCTTGAAGTAGCGCCATCTTCCGACAGCGGCCACAGATGAAATTTCTCTTCTTATTTCTTTATTTTCAATAGTTACTGTGTGAGGGCGCAACATCGGCAACATAGTTCAGATTCCGTCGCCTTCGTCGCGTCGACTTCGTTGAGTGGTTTGGCGTTAACATCTGTTCACATTCTGTTCATGCGTTGACCACAAGTATGACGATGGGCCATGGATTCTTTCAACTGCTAGCCCTTCAGTGACAATGCTTCTGATGCGGTACGGCC
Organism: Rhipicephalus sanguineus; assembly: GCF_013339695.2. Classification (NCBI taxonomy): domain Eukaryota; kingdom Metazoa; phylum Arthropoda; class Arachnida; order Ixodida; family Ixodidae; genus Rhipicephalus; species Rhipicephalus sanguineus. Next base: position 43,002,581 of record NC_051186.1, on the reverse strand, counting down.
GTCTCATTTGTGTATACGTACGTTACAACGCGGGTCGTGCGAAGAAACAAGACAAGATGGCCTCGCACCGGACGGTGGTCTTTCGAGAGCGATGTCAGTGGCTCTTGGCGTCGCGGCAGCTCGATTACTTGAGTAGAGAAACTGGCGCTACACCGCGCGAATTATGGAAAAGAACGCTACCCACACTACGTGTTCTGTAATATTTCAGTACGCTGTACCTACATGCCGCTCTGCTACTGTTACGTCACGGTATTCGCCTGGCGTGTGAAATTGTGGTCATTGTGCGACAACTGTGTAGTTGTCGTTGTGGCGGTGGTTTGTCTTGCGTTAGATTTGGAATACTCTTTTCACAAAGGTGAGTGAGAGTGTTAGTGATTACCCACTGTGCACAGCTATCATTAGAAGCGCATTTTGTGTCGAGTTTCGCACGCCAAAGCAAAATCCTGAGAACGAGAGATACATACTGCACGCGTGCATAAGTCGGTCCTAATTCTCAGTGATGGCATGCGTATTCCAAAACGCACGTGATTGAGAATTTTGGCTTAATTGACAGAAGTCATTGAGTTATTTTTCAGATATGTGCAATTATGATGCAGGTTAACGTTAAAATGCAGCCACGGCGGCCACATTTCAATGGGGGCGAAAGGCAAACAACACCCATGTGCTTATGTTCGGGTGCACGTTAAAGAACCCCAGTCGATCGAAGTTAATCCGTAATCCCACTCTACGGCGTGCCTCATAATCATACGGTGGTTTCGACACGTCAAACTCCAGCAATAATATGTTATCGTACTTTCACGCATGCACTGTCCAGTGGTATCACGTTTGCTAAAATGTTGTAAAAATTAACCTTCATGCTTCTTTATATTGCTTGTTGCATTGATAAGTGCTCTAAGTGCTGTGTAAAACTGAAAACGCGTGCTCTAGCCAAGTGTGTTAACGCCGAAAAAAGTTGAATTATTGGTGTACCGTCGAAGGTGTTCATTAAAACAAGACTGTTTTGTGAAGCGGGACTTACTGTATTTATGACAAGCAGATCGTGCGCAAGCGTATACAAACAACACGAGACACACGGAAGTATGCGGCGCATCGCGCACACGCCGAGCCTATAAAAAAAAAAAGAACTCCACACACGTTACTCAACACACAGAACAAAAACAATGAACGTCACTCGTGTGTTGCTCGCATCAATCCTAGGTACAAGTAATTGCACGCGACTGGCCGAGATCGGTAGCACTGGATAGATAGTCCGGTCTGAGGCTGCCGAGTGACCGCGAAAGGGCAGCCGCTCTCCGCAGCACGGAATCACGATTGAACTCGGCGTGCGCATGCGCGCGCGCGCAAGTCACGTGGTTGAGGAGAAAAGGAGAAAAGTTTCTCCCTTGGCGCTTGCCGCAAGAGGGCGCGACGAGTAAATCGTCCGCAAAGGAGAAAGTCGCGGTTCCGAAGGAGGAACGGAGCCCGTTGCTCCATTCTCGCTCCCTTTTTTTTTAGAGTGAGGGGAACGGCTTGAGCAAATTTTCTGTGAGGGGGAAGGCCTGGTCGCATAATATGAGAGGTTTCACCGGGCAGCTGTTCAATAATAGCCACGCGGGAGATGCCAGAAGACCACGTTCTATTTTCTCACACAGCCATGATCTTCCGTACACATAAGCATCATGACATCTAACAGAAGCCCCCACGTTGATATACTTGAAACAGTAGCGGTGGTCGACAACAGCCAGGAGTATCATGGTGTACCTGTAAAAGATAAGCACGAACACACTCTGTAACATCTCCTTATCAGGGTAATGTGTTGCCACTTGTAATAGCAAGAAGAAAAATATACTGTGCAGTTACCTCTTATTAAAGCATGTTTCACACATCATCCCAACAGCTAAACTGTGCAAGTTCTGTAAAACTACACTGCGACACACTACTGCACAGCCAACAATAAAGTAGAACGCGTGACGTCGCTGTAGGCACAACATTTCACATAACAGGCACAATTGAAGCGAATAACAACATGAATGTTAAATTTTAACAAGCAAGACAGCACCTACCATCCTTTATAGTTATTGTAGTCAGCTGCGTGCTCCTTTGGCGGGGATACGGCGAAATGACAGCCGTCGAGGGCACCCACAGCCTGCGGGAAACCATTCACGGAAAAACACTCCCTGATGTGCTTTTCCAACTGCCTTGGTCCCACCATCCGCATCCATTCGTCTTCGAGCCGATCTATCACTGTTTTACAAAATTCTTTGAAAACAGTATTAACGGTGGATCTTCCAATGCCGAACAGGTCCGCAGTGGTCCTGTCTTCGGCACTTCTCCGCAGCGGTCCTGTCTGCAGCGGTCCTGTCCGCAGCGTCCGCAGCGGTCCTGTCTTCCTGTCTTCGGCACTGGAGCACAGGCGGTACATCCCCACGGCCATGCACCCTCTTCTCCACGGAGATGGCTTCTCTCATGTTTGTCGTTTGGCGCTCCAGCGAAGGCCTGCATGACTCTACCAGGTATCGGAACGTCGTCGGCGACACGCGGAAGGCTTGTCGGAAGTGTTGTTCCCCTAGATGTGGGAAAGTGTCCTCAAACCAATGCTCATTACGCTGGAAGCTCCAACGCTCTCTATGAATGCTGGACGCCGCTGCCATTACCGCGGCAAATGTAAAAGCACATGCTTGCAGGCGCTCTTCAATATTTCGCTACTGACTTGCTTGCTTTTCTATTTCAATGTCAAGCAGTCTTTCTTGGTTAATACGCCTTACACGAAAGGAGAAATACGCTGCGACAACGCTTCTTATGAGGTCGGCGGAAGAAGTTGCAGCGGCTTCCTCGCACTCCGCCATGTCGGCCATACTGCACACTGACTGAAACAGTGGCTCCAGTCTTGCCTCGACTTCGTATGTACGAGCTTTTCTTGGATATTTAGAAAACCGCATATTAACGTTTCAGCATCGATGCTATCCTCGTGAAAACAATTTTTATGACACTCAATATACGCGATAGATATTTTACACCCGCTGTGACTTTATTTTTGTTCATTCCCATCTTCACTGCAACGCTAGTTCCATCGTCTGCAAATGACATTATATCTTGCCGTGTAGCAACGCACGGCACCTAATGTCATTTGATGTGTCGAATATCATTAGATGAGAATGACATTAAACCTTCTCGTGTGACAGGAGTATTACTCTGAACCATTTATGTTTATTCTAAACACAATGTTACACGCTTAAAATATAGAAGGACACTTTGTAAACTCCAAAGTGTGTTCGGCGAAAGCCTGTGACCATTCGACTGACTATGCCGTGGTATCGGGGGAATCCACACTTCTCCGAACCGTTTGCCGTGGAATCATCACCGGGCCGCTTGGGAGCCATCCGACTAACTCGACTGCTGCAACGAGAGGTCTGACAAAGGAGCGTTGCCGCTGTGCCATCACGTAATTGCTCAGAGAGTGGTGTCAGTGCCCCTGTAAAATGGAGTCAGTACCACTTTAAAGGCTTTCGCCTTAATACTCCTCGTTGTTACGTTTTGACGTGACAGGAACAGCTTATTCCGACGAAATATGCCTCATTAAACGCAAAAATTGACCGTTGGCGTCAAAGCAAGTGATGCGAAAAATCATCACGCAATGACGTTACAGATCGCCAAAATTAGTGATATCGTTGCTTGGACAAAGGTGGGCCGATCACGGAGGCAGTGCAAAGCCACGCTAACAGCAGAGAGCTTTCGGGTGCGGGCGGGGGAGGACCAACATAGACATGCGCACGAGTGAGCCAAGGGGTGGGGGTGGCTCCCACCTCTAATCGTCTAAGGGGGGCGCTAAATCTGCCCATACCTGCATTGAGTCGGATCTGTACTGTCGTTGTTTAAAGCGCAAGGTTATGGCCATGCTGGTTTTTGATTGCGTGGCGGCCAGGAACCACTGATGCTGCATTCCGAGAGCTGTTTCCTTCTCATTTGTACATGCGGAAAGGCGGAAACCAAAGGCAGGCCATTGTGGGAAGCACGTACGCCATCGCTTCGTTTTCATTTTTACCTCCACTGCGAAGCTTGAAAGCTTGCTTTCTTTCGAACGCGACCAACGGGGTGGGAGATTGCGACTTCGCCCCCCTAATGGGGAACACGCCTATGAGGATCAATACATCGATGAGAAGAAAAAGAAGATGGCTTTCGCCTTCGAGTTGTCGTAGGCGAGTGCATAAGGGATCCTGTGAGTTTTTCTCTCGCATAGTAGAGTACTACGTATGGTACTCTGGATCGTGCACATTTTGTTCCGAACACATTCTGTTACACAGTCTCACGTGGAGTGTTCGTGTTTTGCCTTTCCGTTGTGCGAGGGACAATTTACCGCTCTCCCACAGAAGAAAATGTAGAACTATGAACTGATTTTTGTTTAGTAAGCGGCACGAGTAACGAGTAACGCTCTTGTTTCTCTTCCATGCACTTCCGGTCGAGCACCTACTTCCGGTGTTCCGAGTATTCAGAAAATGCATTAAAAAAAATAAAGCTGGTTCCCAAGCGGTAATTCTCGTTCAATTTAAGAGTAATAGTGGATACAAATGATATGGGAGCATAAGTGTACTTAAGATAAGGCCCAATGAACTGTAAGAATAATTAATGAAAATGAAATAAATGAGCTCATTGAAAGAGCAGATACGTTTCTTATCAGCAGCTGGTGTCGTTGCGCCACCTAGTGGAGGTGATCTCAACCACGCACGTCTTTCTACGTGGCCTCTGAGATCCGCTTCGGCAGATTGATGAAACACAATGTTCATCCAAGGAAAACGTAGGGGCGCTCGAAGGCCAACGTGCGTGTGCCGCTACCAGACACCTCAAGCATTAGGGTGGCCTCCAATTATTCTAAACGTAGAGCAGTGCACCTGTTCGTAGCGCATCGTATATTGCTCAGTTTATTTATAAACGATAGCTAACCACACTTCAGCAGTGCACAGTACTCAAAATAGTGTCTGTTCTCAACAGAGTTTAGGCGCCGGCATTCGCATAGTTTACGGTCACATCGCTGCTATACGTCGTATTATGATCGTCACTCTCCTTTTCGATCAGCCGCCTGGCGTAGAAGAAAATCTACCGTGGTATGCAAACTTCTGGTTAACCTCCCTGCCTTCCTCTGCTCTTTCTCTTCTTCTTCTTCTCTACCGTGGTCTCTCAGTTACGTCATTTCCGTGACAGAAACCACCTCGATGAGACCTTGATAGACCCTGACATCAAATAGGTTAACGTTTTAAAGAAAATGCCCACCTGGCATCGCGGATGTACCATCGGGCTACGGGACTAGGGCTTCGGCATTCAAATCCCCGTGTGGGAACACTTTGAACGTATTTGTTAATTGACATGCTGTGCTCATATGCGTTGCGCTTACATCGAGCTCGCGCGTTTCCGTTTGTGACGCATTTGCGGTTATGAACACGGTTGTTATCTCCAAATGGCTTGGACCGTACAGTGGCGTATGTTTATGTAATCCATACCCACCTGCAAACTCAGGTCCTCAAGGCGGTTCATCACTGCCTTGGGGGCACTGGACTGGACAACCGGATGTGGAAGCCGCCCGCCGCGTCCTCGGCCATGGACGCCACTCTCCTCTCCTCCTCGTCTTCGCATCTTTACCACCCTCTCCCCAATCCACTACATGCGCTGACCCGTGCTACCAAATATTCTCGTTTAGAACATAAGAAAAACTCACAGGGTATCTTATGCAATCGCTCACATGCGAGCGACCGAGCGGCGGGGCCCGCGGCGATCGAGCGGCAGCAGGACGCTCGGACGCGGCTTCGTTTCACATGCACCGCTTTTGCGCGGCGCGCGCCTCTGCGATGCGCAGTGATGGTTGTGGGAAGCGCCCGTTATCCGCGGGTTTCCTTTCTCCGGGCTCGCTTGCTTTGGTGCGCTTGGGTTGCAAGTTTCACCAGCCTTCTACTTCGGTGATCGATTTTCACGCGCCTAAACCTTGAATGATGAAAATGTGCAGTTTATCAGAGTGCAATTAAACAACTTCAGTAGTCACGTTTATTTCTGTTCCAGCTTTCTTTTTTTTACCACGCAAGTCATGTTGCACGCACATACACTTGGCCATGGAAAAGCAAAAGAAAGAATTTGTTTTTGGGGTTTTAAGCTTTCACAGGGCTTTCGGTGGCTTTTGGTCTCGAATGCCGCAAGGCGTTGGTGCGCCGTATGGGCCGGCAAGCGGATGCCAACGGCCCAGTCGACGACATTGTGGGTTTGTGAAGGAGCTCTTCTCTCTTTTTTTTTTTTTTTGCCTATGGGCATTCTGCAGTAAAGAGGCGGCGGCATTTGTCGTCTTCGGGGTACGTGACCACTAAAAAAAAGGGGAAAAGAAAACAGTAAACTGTTCGAACGTGCTGCACCAGAGTAGTAAAAAAAAAAAACTGAAACGTCTACTGCGAACAAGTGCGGAGTGTCGTAGGTTCCCCCTGTCCGGACCTATGTTGGTGTCACTATTCGATAAAAATACAAAAGAACAAAATGACACGTGCAAACGATTTGTCTGCTTTGATGGAAGCGCAGTAAAGAACAACAAAAGGAAAAGAACGGCGTTTTCTACACTGCCAGCTCGTTGCAGCGAATGTCGTCTGCTAGGAAACCGAGTCGGAGCGAGTTCCTCCCCGGCGCGCGCGGCTGCTCTCGTCTCCATCCCTACGGTCACTTGCTCCCCGCGTCACTGCTCCCCCATTGGTTGACCTTGGGCAGCCGCTCTGCCGCTCGCGAATTTTTCCAACTCTGGCGATCTCGATCGCGCGTCCACTGGTCGCTCTAAAAAACCTGTTTTTGGGCTTCCGCGACGGCAGCCGCTCCGCTCTTGGAGCAAAATCGCTGCATGTGAAACAGGCTTAAGACGACTCGAAGGCGAAAGCTATCTTCGTATTCTCAGTCGATGTATTGATCCCCCCACGCCCCCCTCCGAAAGCTTTCTGCACCTATCGCGGTCTTGCACTGCCCGCAGGCAGTACAAGACCACTGCCTCCAAGATCGGAGGCATGACAAACTTTTTGCATCTCACCTTGTCTTGCGCTGCCTCCGTGATCTGCCCACGCTTGACCAAGCTACGATGCCATGTGGATACGGCATAATGTGACGTCACAAATTTTGGCGATCTCTGACGTACAGGGCACAGGTCCTACTTTTAATTACGTAGTCATCGTGATATTTTATTTGTGGCATAGTGACCCTAACGTGATCAGTTACAACAGGACAATACATTGAATGCCGAATAAAAAAATGGCAGCATATCTACGGGGTGAATGATGAAGAGGGGGGCGAAGATACCTCGCCCCACACCTCAAATGAAACTCGTGAGTAACATCGTGGTCGGGAAAGGCACGCAGCAACGAGGTGATGGCGGTTATTCGAGCGGTGTCGTTCTTTATGGACGATATCTTTGTTAGATTGTTCGCGAACCACAACCGGTCACACACGTCTCAACTGTGGCCGAACGAAACGTCCAGAAAGTCTCTCTTGAACCGGGCGTCGGCACCTTCGTGTTCTTTCTTGGCACGTTTAGCAGCCGCCTCTCGAACTCTCACCTTCTCGTTCGCCCGTCGATAGGCACGCTTTCTCGTCGCTTCTCGTTGCCGGACGGCTTGGAGATCATCTTCTCGTGCGGCCTGGCGCCGCTGCCGCGCCGCTTCGGCCTCTCGGTCTCGTACACCGGGATCTTGTCGGCGCCACCGCGCAGCTTCGCGGCGCGCTTCTGCCTCGCGCGCCCGCACGTCGGGGTCCCTTCTTCGAGCGCGAGCCGCCGCCGCCCTGCGCGCACGCCGCTCAGCAGCCTTGTCCATCTTCCGCAGACCCTCTGAACGCGCGCGCGCCAAAACGGCGCGTTTATTGTATTATAGAGCACCCCTTGGCGTACCGCGCCGCCGAAGAACACGCGATCGTCTCTCTCCTTCCGTACGTGTGACGTCATTCCTGTTTTCATAAAACTCACCTTTTATTTTATCATACTACAAGTAACGCCCTCTAGTATCGTACCATCTTGCAGTTTTCAGCGTATATGCATTCGTTATATAGTACAAGTACCGCCCTCTACGGCCAGTTCACGAACTAACGAGAGGCGGTTACCTACGACGGGACGCTCGGGCCACGCCATAAGGAGCTTCGCCCCTAAAAGGACGTGTAGTAACTGATAGATAGCGCCATGCGGTTTCAGTATAGTGTAGTACAGTATGCTCGATTACAACGTGAGAAAAAATGTGTCAGCTCCACCCACAGCCGTCGCTGTCCCTCCCACAGAGGGAATTCGCATAAATGCTCCATCCATTCGCGTTTACTCATTTCATGACGTCAAGCACTGATTGAGTGTTTCAGATTGTTGACTTTACTGTACAGACAGATGTTTGTGTCGCTGGTTTTAGGTAGGAAACGTGAACGTCCTGGTAAATTTTGTCAAGGATTCAGACATCGCCGCTTACGCAAACGCATTGTTTCATGTAGTAACACTGAACCTTTAGCTCATAATGTGCGTAGTATTAGCATTTCGAGCGTAGACCAGCTAGCACGACTGTCTTTTACATGTAAAGGGCAGGCGCGCCGCAGCTCGGTGGGTGGTGCTTACATTTTTTTTTTTAGGTTGTAACCGACTATAGAAATAAATCTTGAGCTAGCGTCTATATAAGCTGCAATGCATGGCGCTTCAGCCAGCATGGGAATGATGGGTAGTACATGGATTTGTCTAAGCTTCGTTATTTCGGCTCCAGTTCGCTCCGTGTGACCAGCAGCCGCTTTGTCGCAAGATTCGAACTTCATCAAAACTCCGGCTGTCCCGCTTCACCACCTTGATCCCTTTTAGTCTGACCAATTCAAATCAGCTCACGAGGTTCACAACTAGCCATTTTTTTTATCCAAAACAAAAGCCGAAGCGCAACAATAAACAAAGTCGCAAGCACGTTCAAATCCGCATGCGCGAGATCTAGGCAAATCCGCGTACTACCCACCATTCCCATGGCGGATGAACGATCCCAGAGCCATACTTCTCTCTAGTGAATATTGTGGGAAAATATATGGTCACAGTGCCAGCATGCGGTCGTTTAATAGCCACCATACAACCAGCCTTCCGAAAGCAGGGCCACACACAAAGACACCCGTATACGTGGTTTTCTTCGAGCACATAATCACCAAACTAATCAGAGCTGTCCCGCTTACATAGCAGAGGTCTGCAGTTACGCAAGTCTGGCAGCCGGTGCCATCCGTTGCACGCCATTTGGACACACTTGAACGGGAGGGGCGAACATTCCTTCCGCCTTCGGCCGTACTTGAGTCCAACGACCACACCAAGAGCAGGTTTGAATTAGAAACGGAACGCATCTGTATATAAATCTCAATGACCCTTCGCCACTCTCCCCAATGTGATCGATGTCGTGGTGCCTTTTGAGCTGTCTGCCCGTAATGCTTCCGACGACCCGAGGCAGATAGTATCGTGAAGTCGTCCATTACGGAGTCGTTTGAGCCCTCTCTCAGCGGCCAGGGGTATAGGAAGACGCATGGCGCGAAGCACGAAATGTGCGCAACGGACATCTCTCAGATCGTAAGCAACAATTGCGGGGCTCTTTGTCGGGCCGTAATGGCCCCGTTTGGCAACCGTGGACATGGAGTGGACGCAAAGCTGCGTAATCGGAAACACAGGTGTAAGATGGCGTACGTAGTATGTAACTGCTGCGTGCTCCGAAGGGTAACGGGGCCGTGTTTCGTGCCCGAAGATTTTGCGACCAAGACTTCATACATAACTAATTAGCACAAAAAAGAAGGACAACGGATAGGGTGAATACAAGAAACAGGACGCGGCGCTTCCTGTGCATCGTGGGAATCAGTTGTTTTCATTTTTTTTTCTGCTAGTAAATCATTATTTGAAGTTAAGCTCCGCGTCCTGTCTGTTGTCATCACCTCGTTCGTTGTCCTTTTTTTTTCTCTAATTAGTTATGTCTTAAGTGAATTCGCACCAAGTAGCCCAACTCGCATCTCTTCATTTGCAATCAAGGACAAAGCAGTGTGCGCCCGACGGTGCACACTGCTTACATACTGCTGGAGACACGGTACTACTACATAGATAGATAGATAGATAGATAGATAGATAGATAGATAGATAGATAGATAGATAGATAGATAGATAGATAGATAGATAGATAGATAGATAGATAGATAGATAGATAGATAGATAGATAGATAGATAGATAGATAGATAGATAGATAGATAGATAGATAGATAGATAGATAGATAGATAGATAGATAGATAGATAGATAGATAATGTATTGCACAACTGCACTAACTGTCACAACCATTTTCGAAATTCAGAACTTACAGGGTATGTGCAGGAGACGTCGTTCATTGACGTCACCGCACACGTCGTGTATTCGGGGCATCACCGGAGTAGAGACAGAATCCTGGCGTCGCCAGCGCCTGTCTGAATTGGAAAATCGCGAAGGAACCGCGCCGGCGGTTGTTGTTACCATCGTTTACTGTTCGCATATGGAGCAGAACGGAAGGGTTAGCGTCGGTTGTGACCTGCATTTTTATTCGTACGTTTCCCGTTGTTGCTTGTTTATTTATAGCGTGTACTTGCATTTACGTTGTTGCCTCCGTGAGGCCCGTCGCGACCTGGGCTGTTTCTCTGGGGCTCGGTCTTCGCGCATCAAGAGAAACGGATGGCTTTCTCGGCCTGACGTGTGTCGCGCAGGATTTGCCAGGTGACAGCTTTGTTCCGGTCCAATTCTAATCGAATGCAAAGGGAGGTGGTGTGTGTGTGTGTGGGGGGGGGGGGGGGAGTGGATATCGTAAACATGTAGTACAATAAATCAACGGTTAGTTTCTCGCGAAAGCCGACTCGGCAGCATCTGCTCAGAAACGCCTGCAAGAGTGATGGAAGGTGTCCGTTACTGTATAAGCTTAAAGTTGGAGAGAGAGAGAGAGTGTGTGTGTGTGTGTGAAAGAAAACGAACTGGAAGGAGCTCCACCAAGTTTCACAGGGTACCATTAGCAAGAAATGATGGCAGCTTCGCAGTATAGTGGTGCCAAGACTGAAGGAAGAGCGGTGCTAGGCTTCCTTCCTTGTTTCTCTTTATCTTTCTTTCTTTCTCTTTCTCTCTGTTTCTTGCATCTCTTTTTTGTATCTGTTTCTTTCTATTTCTTTCTTTCTCATTCCATTTATTTCTCTTTCTCGCTCTTTCTATATTTATTTCTCTTTCTTCCTTTTCTCTTTCTCGTCCTCTCTTTATTTACCACTCCCTCTTTGTTTTTATTTCTTTCTCTATCTCTTTGTGTTCCTTTCTCTGTTTCTGTCTCTTTCTCTCTTTATGTATTTCTGTCTTATTATCTTTTTTATGTCTTTATTTCCTTTATTTCTCTCTAGTCTTATCTTCCTCTTTTTTCTATCGCTTTCTTTCTCTCTATATTCTCTCTCTCTTCTTCACGTGTTCGTTTTAGTTTGACACTCGCACCTGGTGTACACCGTAGTGGGGCTTGCCCAATTCCTGTGGCGCATACCCACCTGAGGAGTTTTGCACGACGGAGCACAAGTTGCCGACAGCTTAAAAGACTTCAATGTAAAAGAACGAAGACAGCGCGTGCCGGTTCATGATGATGACAGTTTCCTACGTCTGAGCACTACTTAACGATAGCTTGAACAGCTTCGCTGTTTAAAAATTTCGCGTTCCAGTGCTCTGAAATGATCGCTGGAACGCGTCGACCCGCTCCAGATCGACCAGTGAAATACGGATTCGTCCCCACGGAGCTAGAAATCCTTCTCCGGATCGACCAGAGAAAAACGACATCACTCGGACCTGCCGTCACTGTTTGAAATGCTGGGTCAAGGACGTGCAACTTTTTTACGCTAATGGTGGCCGAGGACCTCTAATGTTGCACCCCCCCTCCTCTCCTCTTCCTCACGTAGCATTTGCGCACCATAGGCAGAAACGAAGCAAGACGACACCAACATGACCAGCCGAGGAATTGCCCGCTTCCGAAATAAATATTCCGGACTACGTCGCCGATGCTGTGCTGACGAAGGAATCAGAAGTTTTGCGCGAGGTTATGTCCGTACGAAAACGGTGCAGACGATTGGAGAGTCCACCGTTAAAGGGAACCACTCGAATGAGTAGCTTTCGAATTGCTGGCCCCCTAACTGCAAGTGGATGTGGGAACATTCGGTTTGTGCACGGCACTAGTCTGAACTGACAACCATCACTTGTCGTACGCAAAGGTAACTCACTATGCTTTAATAAGAGAGCGAAACCCGAACACGCCCTGCGCGCAAGCGTTCCCTTTAACAGTGGACCCGTCTGTACATCCCTGCCTGCGTCATTCTGCAGGTGTTCACGGCAAATCGCCTGAGGGGTTGCTTTTTGAAGTATTTCGGTGTTTGACGTTAACTTAAATAAAGAAATTCGTGTTTGCCAGAGCTAAAGCTACTGTGCTGTGCGGTGTTCATGCACGTTAGCGAAGAACACGTTATTCAAATTTCCGGAGCCCTCCACTACGGCGTGCCTCGTAATTATATCGTGGTTTTGGCACGTAAAACCTCAGATATTAGAATGGCTGCCAGATGGGCGTGTTGGTACTTGGTATACGTCCATGATGGTGAAGCGCTATAGAAAGTAGTGAGACAAAAGTGTCCGTTCTTTCCAGCGCTTCACCATCATGAACCAAGATATTATAATATTATTACAAAGGAGCCTAAACTTGGCAAGGTAATGACAGGCCGACAGCCTACGAATACATTAACGTAGCGCGACCGCAAGTTTTCACGGCCAAGACAGCGAGACGAAGAAGGTGCTCAGTGAGAGGCGTGAGCAAAATTAAGTAGTGCAACACGTGGTTTGGCGTGGGCGCGGGCTGTTACTATTTGCGTTAGCGTAAACAAGACGGAAGCTGGCAGCAAGCGGCAAGTGTAGAGAGCGGGGGATCTTCGCGTGGGTATAGATAGTTTGTATATACACTCCGAAGACAGGTCGGTATAAGAGCTCGCGTTGGCCTTGGTGCAGTTGTCGTCTACGCAGCAGCCGTTGCTCGGAAGAATGTAGACAGGCTAGCGTTGCGGGCCCACTTAAAGGGGCCATGACACCCACTTTTCGATCATAATGTGTGTTACGTGGATTAATCCTTGTGCGTTCACAAACAAGCTGGCGAAATTTTATCGCATTTGGTCGAACACTTATGTTATATTTGAATATGTTTGTAAACACGCTAGCTGCCTGAGAGTCGGGCACCACTGGCTCACTAGAGAGTCGTGACGTAACAAGCTGCTTGCTGTGCGAGTGACTGCATTGCGGCGAACGATTTTCTTACACCTGCTCAGCTGCGCTCGCAAGCGAGCTATTTCAGGTTTGTTCTGCTTGGCATTGAAACTGAACGACTTGCAACGGCTAAAACTTCGGTAGAAGACGACGGCTCCGCTCCATGCATGCACATGACGTCACACACGCCATGGGAAAATGGCGGTCGCCAGCGGTGGGCGAGATTTATGGCCGGCGACTTCTAGGGCCTGTTTTGCACTGAAATATTATTTTACAGCCTTTTTTCATATATGTATAGACACAATAGACACTTCTACTTTTCGCTTAAAGCCGCAAATTCTTCGATGACTGTATCACGACCTCCTTATAGTTAACGTGGGCGATTTTTTTTTAGGTCAGAGGATGTCGACAAAATTCGCTGGGCACTTCAGTCAGCAACATTTCGCCTCAACGCTAGAGACTCGGCATGTACATGAAATTCACTTTTCGCAAAAATGATCGCTTAAGATGTACCTGCACACACTATAATGCATAACGTCTTCGCCCTTGCGAGCACATCTGGCTCTAACCACTGCCCACTTATAGTTGGTTGCAATCGAAAAATAAGATTGAGCTCCGCCCACAGTCGTCACTGTCCCACCCAGAGAGAACTTTGACAGATGCCCTATCCAACCACACTTGCTCATTTACGTGACGTCAATCACCTCTCGTGAATATCAGGCACGTGATTTTCCCATACAGACACGTGCTCGTGTCGCTGGTTTTCGATAGAAAACTTCAATTTCCTGGCAAATTTTCAGCGAAGATTCCGACATCACTGCTCAACCAAACGTAGTACTTTGAGAAAGGACGACGAACTTTTAATTCATAACATGCGTAGTATTTACATTAGCTGCGGAGAAGTGCCCATGGTTAGAACTGAAACAACCTGGCATAACTCGATTGCACAGGTGAATGCATGCGCGCCGCAGTTCAGGGGGCGGTGCTTGTATTTATTCTTACGCTGTAACCAACTATAGTGTAGCTCGTTACTCATCCGTGCCGTGATTTGCCTGTGTTACACTTTATACTACGCTGCACGCCGCGTAGCAGGACGAGCCCTTGACGTTACACGGACGCTTTCTGTAATTGCTCCGATCCCCTCCCCTTCGTGCTCTCTTTGCGCAATGAAAGCAAGTACCGCCCAAGAAACAAAGGCGTGGAACATTACCAACATCCCTTCCCCCTTACCCTCTCTCCCTCTATCACCCGCTGTCGCTACGAATTCTTATGCAGTGTAATGAATCAGAGCGATTGTTACAACACGGGCTATCTCTCGCCTGAGCTTGGCTTGTGCGATGACCGTGTGACCGCAGCAAATAGCGTTACTACGGGTAATGATCAGTTGTGCGGTGCGTTGTTTATGATTACCCGTATGTACGCTCCCGGTGCACCGCGGGAGAAATTGAATAACTGCTTGCACGTGGGGGCAGACACAACATCCCGTCCCACCAGCGTTCACTTACGGTCGAGAAATTGCCCTCCGGACGTGCTCCGGGTCTATAGTCGGTTACAACCTATAGGAGTAAATGTAAGCTACGCCCCCAGAACTGCTGCGGGCCTGCCATTCATATGTGGAAGATAGTCGTGTCAGGTGCTTTCAGTTATTACCAGAAGCACTTTCTCGCTGCTAATGTAAATGCTATCGCATATTATTATATAAATGTCCATCGGCCCTAGTTAAAATATTACATACGTTTCCCTGAGAAGCCACGTCAGAATCTTGGCTGAAATTTGCCAGGAAGTTCAAGTTTATTGACCGAAAGCCAATGACCGGAACACATTTCTGTATGGAGAAATTCCTCACCTGAAATACGCGAAAGGTGCTTGACGTCACGGAAATGAGAAGATGCAGTTAGATGTGACACCTGTGCAAGTTTTCTCCTGTTGGGACAGCAACGGCTATGGGAAGAGATAACAATTATTCTTAAGGTTGTAAGCGACTATAGTTCAGATATTTCTTATCTAAAACAGTGCGGTGTATAGACTACCTTACGGATGGATTTTGGTGCCGCCATGTTGGACTGTAGCCTTTCCGTTTTCGTAACTTGAACAACTAAACTAACAGTTCTACAGTAGACGCAAACGCCTGAAAACGGGTGGGTTGCTGCATTCGACGTTTCATGACCGTCGCGATATGCAAAAATAATAAGAAAATAACATTCGTTTTACAGCCCAAGATGGCGGTGCCCATGTGTCTTACGTAAGAGCGCCTATACTGTAGTGACACAACCTTAATGAAGACCAGCAGATAATGAAGCCAAAGAAGGCACAAGGGACGTTAATTGTGGTGTTCTAAGTCTATTACAGTAATTGTGATGTAGATGTGAAGAAAATAAAGTGGACGAAAACGCAACTTGCCGCCGGCAGGGACCGAACCTGTAACCTTCGGATAACGCGCCCGATGCTCTACCAGTTGAGCTGCGGTGGCGGTAGTCTTCTCGTCCACTTTATCCTGTATTTGTTTTTCGTTTATACCGTTATTTCATTTATACTGTAGGGAGCCACAGCTGGTATGACACTGGTATAATGCACGGTATAATAACACGTTATTACGACCACAGCTAGTATGACGATGCCATAACATGACATTATACTGTTCTGGTCGTGGCTAGTATAAATGGTGTAATAAGCGATGAAAAATCCTTGAACAGGGTATTCCACTTGTCGAAACGTTGCCTCCAGCAACATGACCTGTTGAAGGAACATTCTGGAACACGGGGTGTGGCAAGAGCCAACGATTCGACAACCAGTCTTGTCTTCCTCAAGGCTCCAACTGTCTACCGATGTGGACAGTTGCAACCTTGAAGTAGACAAGACCGCTTGTCGGAACGTTGGCTCCTGCGACACCCCGTGTTCCAGAATTTTTTATCTCTTCAAGCTTTCACCTTCCCCTGAACTTCTGCCTGTTCAAGGAAACTCACTCGGCACCTTATGCGTTTCCCTAAGATGACGATGGTGGTGCTCCTGGGATGATTGGCACCTACTCACTCTGGTGGATTGGCCAAGAGTCGGGCAGATCATATGGGTCTTAAATTTTAAAGTGCTAATAGAGGTTACAGTGTAAACGAGTACGAAGAGTTACTTTTAATGAATTCCGGTTTTAGCCTACACCATGTTGCGTAACCTCCGAAAGGTCCAGAAAAGCATCATGCCAGGAGGACATAATTTAAAGATTATTCGCGGTGGATGCGTCGAATCAATCGATTTGACTAGCATATGAATTTCTCTACAGCACTGCATGTACTCCTGTCCTAGTGTCCCAGAAAAAGAAGATGGCTTTCGCCCTCGAGTAGTCTTAGGTGAATGCGTTAGCGACCTTGTCACTTTTACTGCAGCAATTAATTGTGGTACGCTTCCCCGCAGATGTGAATTATCAGCAGTTGTGAATTAGCAGCCTCGTTACGAATGCTTTCCGTTTTGAAATAGTTTCTACAACGACACTTCCGAAACCCGAAAGCGTGTCCCGTGGGGAATTGCGGTCAGACGAAGACCCAAATGACAACAGTACAGTCGACGTAACTGCTGGCAGACCTATAGTCGGGTACAACTTTAGAAAAAAGCGGCATTTGCACCTCAAAGGCGGATGCACACGCGCTTCCACCAATGGGCGCGCGCTCTAGACTGACGTCACGAGCCGGACGGCCGGTGCATCCGCTCAAGGAGAAGAAGCGGGACTATTTCTTTGCCGCGGAGGCAATCGGCTGACGCGCTTCGGTCATATGGGCGGGGCCTCTCCTTTTTTCTAAAGTTGTACCCGACTATAGTTGCCGCATTATGATTTCAATAGTTCTTTTTCTAAATGAGGAAAACGTCGGCAGTCCAGCGAGAAGTCCGGATGCCTCAGATGACTCGAAGGCGAAAGCCATGTTCTTGTTTTATTTTTCTTCTTCTAAGTCGATTGTACTGGCGTCGACAACACTGGCAACCGTGACAGTGCGGAAGCCGGAATTCTTGGATCCTGGTTACAGAGGCGTCGTCAAACCGAACAGCTCTAAAAGCTCTGTTGTAGTGTCTTTTTTTCTTTCTTTTCAACACGAAAGTGTTTTATGTCGGGGTCCACCAAGACGTTCATGACGTATTCCCGCCACGGAAATAGGTCAGCAAAATGCACACGATCAGATTGCAAAGGAAAAAAAAACTAGAAGAAAAAAGTTCCGCAAACGGGACTCGAACCCACAACGTCCCGGTCCCCGGGAGGTTGTGGGTTCAACTACTTTGATCTACTTCTTTCAACGTTCAACTGCTTCTGCGAGGACACGTTTCCCTTTCGTGTTTTACCGATTCCTATGAAGGAGGGATCAACCATGTTTTTTTTTTTTTCAATCGTGAGGGCTCACTGAAAAACTGTATATAGTGCGCGAACAGGTGTTCTTTTCTTTCTTTTCTCCTCCTCACTATTTCTGCTCGTATCCCCATCTGCGGTGCAGAGTACAGCCAACCGGAAAATTAACCTCGTTAACCTCCCTGCCCTCAATCTCTCGTTACCACCCGCTCTATTTCTCCATATGTGTACACAGCTAACCTAACTACCTTTTGTTCCATGTGGTCCGGCTCGCTTCAGCTAATTGAAAATTGAAACAGCTGTGTAGCCTCCATCCTATTTCTCGTTATTGCGAGGTACACGCTTATACACCCTGACGCCTCCGTTAATTGTACTGAGCCGAGGTGTGGACATAAGAACGCCCACATCGCGATATTCCGTAGCAACGTTCCGTCCCGCAAGTTAGGTTACGCAGATGGTGTACATACCATGTGGAGACGCCGCCTACGCATCGCTTCTTTCATTGGCGGACTGTACGCGGGCTGTCAGGCGCCACAAATCACCGTACAGTGATTAATTTCCTGTGCATGTAGTTAGGCTGCGGCTGCCGTGGTTTATTTAGGGCTGCCTGCGTGTTAATCCAATATTGTGCAAAAAAGAAAAAAAGAAAGCTGGATCACCGTTATATCCTATTCCAAGACGGAAAGTCCATTTGTGGCCCGACCAGCTTTGCTAAACTTTGCTAAACCCGCCAGGGTGGTCTAGTGGATACGGCGCCAGACTGCTGACCCGAAAGCCGCGGGAGCGAATCCCGGCCGCACTTCGATGGAGGCGAAATGCTTAGATTTAGGTGCACGTTAAAAACACCAGATGGCCGAAAATCTCCGGAGCCGTCCACTACGGCGTCCCTCATAATCATATCGTTGTTTTGGGCGGTAAACCCCCAATAATAATAATAATAATAATAATAATAATAATAATAATAATAATAATAATTTTCCTTCTTCTTCTTTAATAATTTTCCTTCTTCTTCTTCTTCTTCTTCTTCTTCTTCTTCTTCTTCTTATTATTATTATTATTATTATTATTATTATTATTATTATTATTTTTATTTTTATTTTTATTTGCTTTACAAATCTGTCGTCGTCTTTTATATCTTCCTGCTTCTCTGGACTGGAACGGCGTGTCTTGCTCTGTTGCTGTACCATATAACCACCCCAATGGCCCCCATAACTGCATACGTTTAATACCGTGAGGTCGGTTCCTGGATTTTCCGAGTGAAAGGAATGATTGCGAGGCATGGCACATTGTGGGGAACTTCGGCATAATGTTCGCCACAGAAAACACACACACACACACACACACACACACACACACACACACACACACACACACACACACACACACACACACACACACACACACACACACACACACACACACACACACACACACACACACACACACACACACACTAACAAACAAACAAACAAACAAGTAAACAGTAATAATAATTCTTGGTGTTTCACGTGCCCAAACTATGATATGATAATGAGAGATGCGGTAATGGACGGCTCCGGAAATTTTGACCACCTGGGGTTCTTTAACGTGCACCTCGATCTAAGTACACGGGCCTCTAGCATTTCGCCTCCTTCGAAATGTGGCCGCCGCGGTCGGGATTCGATCGCGCGGCCTTCGTTCGGATCAAGCAACCATAGGGTTGAGACCCCGGCTGTTAGTCGGGTAGTTTCGGCATGGCACTCGCATCTTGGCGCCATACGCGTGAGTGGGAGCCAAACGAACTAACAGGCAGCGTACCGTAATGCATGGGCACAGGCCATTCCCCAATGAGAAAGCATTTCATGCATATCCTGCTCCTGTAAACAAGATACACAAGCGTGTTTTTCTTTCTCTTTCCCTTCTTACTTTATTGCTGTAGTACCCCATCGAAGAGGTAGCACCTTTTCTACATAATTCGCGTCCACGTCCAACCGCAACGACCCACTTCACGTGCCTCCCCGACTACACAGAAAGAAAGAAATAACGCAGGCAATCAGCTTGCGGCCGCAGCCGCGTACGGCCATATCCCAATTGACCCAGTTCTGCAAGGCTCAATCGTTTACGCGAGTCGTCGAGTACTGGTAAAAATTACATGCACTTAGGCGCACACCCTGATGATGCCCAAATAAAGATGTGTACGCGTGCATGCTTGATACAGGATATCGATCGTTAGTTTTGGTTTCTTGTTCTGTTCGTAGCTATGGGGCACGGCGCGATTAGAGATACCCTTCCCATAAGACGTGCCAATTTCTTGTCCGCGAAGGCCCCGCCTCGTGGTTATAGCTGCATCGAACAAGGAAACTCGGTGTTGCAGCTTTCGTGGGTCTTCCACTAGGCTGCAGTGTTGCAATCACAGCGTTGTGCGTACGCACGTATCGGCACTATCACGTAGTTTACTAATAAGCGTCGAATCAAGCCGGCACGGTACGCTGCTTGTTACCTATATAAAGATGAACTTTACTCCGTTCATAGGCCTGCCTTCGTAGACGAGATTGACCAGTGTTCGTTGTTCTTTCTTTCTTTCTTTCTTTCTTTCTTTCTTTCTTTCTTTCTTTCTTTCTTTCTTTCTTTCTTTCTTTCTTTCTTTCTTTCTTTCTTTCTTTCTTTCTTTCTTTCTTTCTTTCTTTCTTTCTTTCTTTCTTTCTTATCTCTCTTCTAGTAGACGGCGAGATATCACAGCTGCCCTCCCCTCCCCTCAGCTCGCGTGAACGTCTGGCCAGCTACGTCTCATCTCGTAGTCCTCCTCGTTATGAGGGGTGCTTTCTATTCATCGTTTCTTCGTCTCGCATCCAAGACGCGGCTGCGGCGTTCCAGTTGGTAAGTGGCGCTGATCCGCGGAAGCGTCATAGTTTGGGCGTGGTACGACCAAAGGGTGTGGTGTGCAAACGTGCAGCAGTGCGCAGACAAGTAGCTTCCAATCAACCCCCTCCCTCCCCCACGCCTCCCCCCTCCTCCCGCCTGACAAACCTTCTTAGCACACACACACACACACACACACACACACACACACACACACACACCAACACACACACACACACACACACACACACACACACACACACACACACACACACACACACACACACACACACACACACACACACACACCACACACACACACACACACACACACAAAACGTTCTCGCATTGCTCACTGCATAAAGACCACTCCCAGTCCAGAGTTTGCGGAGCGCCCAAAGTGGCACCTCTGCGTCCTGGTAACCAAGGTCTCATCACAAGATTGCTCCTGCCACAAGGATTCGCTGTTTTTTTCCTTGTTTTTTTTGTACGCTCGAACAAAACACCGCCGCCTTCTTTGGTCTATTTAAGTGCTTGAGAGGGTATTAACGATGTTGTCGATCTTGATTCTCAGCTCCGTCGCGGCCATGATAGACGTTCATCCCCCGTTCGATCCGCTTCGATGAAGCCAGGGAAGATTGACCGCAGTTGTTGTGGCTGCGATGTGCAGAACAGAAGGTGGCTCCCGAAACGGTTACTATTTCTTTTTCTTTTCTTTACCGTCTCTTCATGCACTGATCCGCGAAACGGGTTGCTCAGATACTGATCTATCATACAAGCAACTCGGCTTATCTCTCTATAACCGTTCAAACGATGCATGTTTTTTTTTGTTTTTTTTTCGGTGTGTGTGCCGGGTTCCGTGGCCTCGTATAACGCTCCATCTCTTTGCGGTTCGACAGTTTCGTGCAGTGTTGTGGAAAGTGCGGAGGGATTCGTGTCAATTGGCGAGAGGTGGCGCTGGTGCCTCGTATCCACGCTGTTAATACCAGGTGACTGTGTAGTGTGCCTGCAGTCTTCCTCTGACGCTTCCGAGTCCATGACGCATTCGGCAGGCACTCCCACATAATGACAGCAAATCTACCGCTGTCATTAAAACGAAAAGTGTACAATCACTGCATACCCCCAGTTGTAACATTATGAGGCTGAAACACGGAAGGCAACAAAGAAACCGGAGTACAAAAGTTGAGGGCCGCGCAGCGTGCAATGTAACAGAAAATGATAGGAGTAACCTTAGTAGATCTGAGGACGGCAGAATGGGTCGGGGAACACACAGGGGTAGCAGATATCGTAGTTGACATCAAGCGAAAGAAATGGACCGGGGCTGGTGATGTAATACGTAGGACAGACAACCGGTGGACTGTAAGAGCAACAGAATGGTTACCAAGGCATCGGAAACGTAGTCGAGGAAGGCAGAGAGTAAGATGGAGTGACGAAATTAAGAAGCTTGCAGGGATAAAACAGAATCAGCTCTCACAGGATAGGGTAAACTGGATATCAGTGGGAGAGGCCTTCTTCCCGCAGTGGACATAAGATAGGCTGATAATGATGATGATCATGATGAAATCTGCTCTCGATGAACCACAGAGAGATCAGCGGCGCAGAGGGTGTTCTTTGTATCCTGTTGCTGTTGCTGTTTTCACGAAAATAACCCATTATTTGACGAACTGATGAGAAGCGAGTGACTGCGTCGTCATTCAGTTAATGAATAAGTCAACCAATCGTTTTATTTCAACATAAAAGGAAACATACTGTGTGTGCCCCGAAGAAATGAAAATTGTGCGAACAAAGGTTTTGTGTCTCCTTTTCTTATACATTCACGTGATTCTGATGCCATGGAGCAGTGAAATCGTAGACTGTATCGTATTAATAAGCAATAATATAGAAAACTTGAGCGAGTTGGTACATCTTCATAACGCGTAAAGTGCGGCGCGCACGGGAGACGACGGGCGAAAGAGAAGAAGCCAACAGAACCAGCGCTGACTCTCAACTGAAATTTTATCGGAAAGGAAACAATATAAATATCTAGAATTATCACAACCATGTCGGCCAAAGAAAAACACCGAAAAAAATAAAGAGAAATGAACTAGATAAATTGCCTTTTCGATACAATAATCTTTTACAAGTTTTAGTCCGATAATCAAGTTCAATGTCACTCAAGGTAATCGACGGCCTGCTGGCACACGACTCTCCTTTCCTTGTGATATGGAAAGCTTTGATAATTTCTCTGGTGACATGCTGTCTGTGAGGTGTTATAATCATTGTGTCGTCATAATAGGGGGAGCACCGGCACTCAGGGCTATGGTCAGCGACAATGGTCATGACGGTGGCCGGTCATCAGTTAGTCAATGTTTGTGCTCTTTAAGCTAGTCCTGTTTGCTTCTTCTCTTTCGTCCGTGGTTTCCCGTGCACGCTGCACTTCATGCATGACGTATTAATAAGGAATGTAATCATGACGGGCAGCAAGGCAAATACGACTGCGCGACAAAGTGCATCTTATGGTAAGTTGCATGTGGCACTGCTGCCGTGTGTGAATATGTGGGATCTATACAGGCACCTGAAAGACGTGGCGCAAGGTTACGAACGAGAAGAGAAAAAATAAGATAAAGCCAGATCCACGTCTTCTGCAATCTCTCCTTTCTCTCCTCCTCACCCTCGCTTCCCTTCCTGCCTTGCTATGCTATGCTATCCTATGCATGGCTAAACTATGCTAGCAGTTGCTTCGCACATACGCGCTTTTTGTGGCGAATAACCGCCGTTTTTAGATGCGAAAGCATCTTATGCTCGGGGCAGTGTCCGTTCTGCGGCGTCCGCACCCATAATGCGCATACGCCAACTTTCCCCGCTCTCCTCGCGAGGAGGTGGCGTGAGCGCTGCCTCCGCTTCGTTTCTCCTCTCCCGTTTCTCTCCGCCACAGCTGTGCGCTCGTATATAATGCGACGCGCGCTCGCTCCCGTTGCACTCTCCTTCGCAACGGCGCTATGGACGCTCGTAAACGGCAACGCCGTCAAGCGTTGCACTCTCCTTCGCGATGGCGCTATGGACGCTCGCGAAGCTAAACGTAAAGGGCAACGCCGGCAAGCGAATCTCGAAGTTGCGAGCCTTCGAAAGCGCGCGTTCGCTGTGCCTCCGTCATTCTCTCTCTGTGCAACGGTGAGCGAAGCGCCATGAACAACGTCAACGTCGGCGCTAGTTGCAGCGGCGGCGCCACCGCCGCGGAGCTGCGGTGGCGGAGCAGCGTTCTCGGGAAGCCGAACGTAAACATCAGCGTCGGCAAGCGGTAATTCAAACGCCTCGACAACCACCGTCTCATAAGTCACAAAAGAGAAACGGAAACTCGATGCGCACCCCGCGCGATGCTTTCGCATCCCACCATGGTTGCCCGTAGGGGGAGATGATGTGCAATTTTTCCGACACCGGCCTATACTCCGAGCATAAACAGCTACGCTGTTAGAAGAATGGACAGAAAGAACGCCTTTCGGAAGTAATCAGAATATAAAGGCATTGAAGGAATGCGCAGACTGCGTTCTTTCTCGGCCTTCTTTCCTTCTTTTCATCGTAACCTCCCGCGATGTCTTTCAAAAGCTACGCACTATAACTAGCCCGACATAACGTGTTGATCTATATAAGCTGTGTCAGTTCTGGTGGCGTTCTTGTCTTCCGTGGGTAATACGTCTTAACATCTAACTGACAGTTTCCGGGTGTTTAAAGTACCCGACATTTTTAACCAATGTAAAGGCGAAATCCTTATGTGCCTCACTAAACCCAAAATTTGGCCGTCGGGGATGAGTGGTGCAAAAAAATCGGCAGATCCCACGTACCGTGGGAATCGATGTTATGCGAAGCATGCGGAGGAAGGTGACTGTGTCACAGTTTTTCACATTGAGCGAAATGTTACGGAATGACGCTAGAGAAACATGCAAATGGCATACGCACACACATATTTTGACGAGTCGCACATGAGTTATATAACCAAGTGCTTACAGTTGCTTAACGATGCCAACAGCAACCTAGGTGTTACCAACGCCAGAAGCAGCAAGCTGATAGGTAGTGCTTATATTCTTCAATACTGAATAGCGCGAATTCGAATAGGACAATGGAGGAACACAGATGCACAGCACCTGTGCGTTACTAACAACGAAAGCGCTGCTGACTTTCTTGCGGGCCACAAGCCTGACCACAAGCCGGGCCACAAACCTGCGGGCCACAAACCATACTTTCTATGTGTTCGTGCGTGCGTTCGTATGTGTGCGTGTATATATACGCAAGCAAAAGTGAAAAATTTCGGGGGGGGGTTAACCCCCCCCCCCTGGCTACGCCCCTGATGTGTAGTGAAGTGCGAGGTATAGTAGAGCTGGTGGAAACCGCGGATGGCTTTTACGAAGAAATTGATCTATGATGCCTCCTGTCCTGGACGTTGCACCGAGGTCTTGTGATGTCCTGTCCACATATAATCCGTCTTTCATGCCGTCTAAGAACCAGGCGTTGTTGGCTTTTCATACATCAATGCTGAAGTCACCGGTAATCATGAGGAGCATGGTCCTCTCGGCAGAGTTATTGTAGGAAGCATTGACCCCGGTTTTTGGGTAATCCACGTGGCCGACGTTGCGGACCACGTGGATGAGTAGATGGTAGCCCAGCGTCTTCCAGGGGTGCTCTGTCTTCAGCTCCCTAACTTTCCTTTCGTAGGCCGCTGTGGTGTAGTGGTTACGGTGCTCTCTGCTGACCCGAAGGTCGCGGGTTCGATCCCAGCCGCGAAGGTCGCATTTCGATGAAGGCAAAATTCCAGAGGCCCGTGCACTGTGCAATGTCAGTGTACGTTGAAGAATACCAGATGATCAAAATTTCCGGAGCCCTTCACTACGGCGTCTCTCATAATCATATTCTGGTTTTGGGAAGTAGGTAAATCCCCAACAATTACTGTTATTATCACTTTCCTTCCGTGTCAATGTGTATGTTCGCGGTTAACACCTGTGTTAGCACCTGTGGCACATACCCGCATACCATGAACTCTGGTATGCGGGTATGTGCCACACGTGACTGAGGGAAAGGGTTTCATGACGTACGCGACAGGTATTTTGCGTTATTCATGTCATCACCATTGAATCGTGTTCGTCATACACTCATCCTATGCTCTGCGAATTTAGGTACATTACAACCTATGGAGACGACCGGGAGAGCGCCTAGACGTAGGCGGCTAGATAGATAGATAGATAGATAGATAGATAGATAGATAGATAGATAGATAGATAGATAGATAGATAGATAGATAGATAGATAGATAGATATCCGGCGACTCCGAGCGAAGAGAAAGCGCGCCAAGAGGGAGCCTCATGGCGCGTTACTTCTGAAATGTTGTCTTCGGGCGTCGTTGAAAACACGAGATGTAGTAAAGAAGAAATAACGCCACACAGGCGAACACGCACGATAGATAGATAGATAGATAGATAGATAGATAGATAGATAGATAGATAGATAGATAGATAGATAGATAGATAGATAGATAGATAGAAATGCCCAAAGTGCCTGAGGTTCGCTAAGAAATGCTTCACATTTAATATGATCACGTGATGACGTCGTCACAGTTCGCAAATATTCGTGGCATCACCATGACGTCATGAATTCTGGCGGGACTTCATGTGACGAAACGCCACATAATGCCGTTATAGCGTCTCCTTTGGGCGGCGAACAAAACCGGAGAGCGCGTGACCTCAAGATAAGAAAATAATGACGGCGCTTCGCAGTGGCACGTGAAGCCACGGCTGGTGTTCCCTGCTAGCGTCGATTCTGGTTCAGCCGTCTCGTTCCTTCGCTCCTGTGGCATAAGCCCGCACCGCCAACACATGACATCGTAGCTAGGTCAAAGGTGGGCTGATCACGGAGGCAGTGCAAAACCAGGTGAGGTGCCTCCAATCCTGGAGGCAGTGCGAAACCACGCTTGGTGCACAAAGCTTTCGAAGGGTGGCGTTGCAGGATAAGCACATCTAGGGAGCCTACATGACAGTCCGTTCATATAGGCTCCCTACATCGACTGAGAAGAAAAAGAAGATGGCTTTCGCCTTCAAGTCGTTTTAGGTGAATGCACAAGGGACCCTGTGATTATATTCATTGCGATAGCAACTATATGAACACTCTCGGCTGGATTTTGACGTCGCCGTCATGTCCCGGATATGTATGTGTAAATAAAAGCCTCAAAGAAGAATAAATCAGAAGAAAAAAATTCTGAAGCGCGCCACCAGGATTCGAACCTGCGACCCCTCTCTCCGCAGCACGCCAAGTTAGACAATTTGGCCAGACGCTATTTCTTTTTCTTTATTGTTGGCCGCGCGTGATCCGTTCACTAGAATACTAACGGCAAGCTATCTATATACACCATTTACCACTAGCGGTACGCAGAGCTCGGAGGTGCTTCAGCGTGTGCAATATCACCCGCGAGATTGCCTGAAGGGCGCGCTTTAATACGCCGCTCCTATATTTTGCTTCACGCGCACGGAAAAGTTCCCCATTTCTGTACTCACGCGCGAGGTGTAACGCCGGGTAAACAATTCGTCGAACGCCATCAGCTCGGCAGGAGACACTCCACGCACCGCAGTTTTCAAGAAAAAAAAATAAATATCTAGAGTGACACTGTAATACATCTAAGAGCGTTGGGTTGCAGCGTGCTGCTCAAACACAAATAAGTATACCAGCTCTGACAGCTGTTTGTTCGCGCTCGTCCTATGTATACCTGTGCGTTCTTTTCGAGCGTCCTTCCTTGTATTTGGGCAGCGCGCTGCAAGTGTCGAGCTGTGACCGTTGTTAGCTTGCGCTCATCCGGTGTGTTCGTTTCGCGCGTCCTTTGCGCTTGAGCAGCGCGCCGCAAGTATCGAGCTGCTTGCCGTTCTTAATGTGACATTCTGATTTGTTGCTATCGCATTCATTGCTTCACCCTTGCGGTGAAATTGTGACTTTTTCTGAACTTCATTCTCGCGGCAACAGGCCACACATAATGATCAGGGGAGCCCAATTAGGAGAGCTTTCTCTTATGCAACATCGCCAACCAAAAAAAGTGTGCAATAGTAATAGTACGCATTTGCCTCACGCCGCCTAATTCAGGCTAAGAAGGAAACACGAAGGCCGATGAAAAGACAAGGAAGGTCATTTGTGTATGTCACTGTCCTTGTTGTATAGACACTGTTTCCAAGTGCTCCTATAGTCCTGCGATGGAATGAACTTCTTCTGAGCACATGCTTTTTTTTTTCCGCTCGCTGCGGTGGTGCATTGGTTGCGATGTTCGGCTGTCAGACGCGAAGGACCAACGCGAAAACTTACCGACGGCGGCGTGAGTGATACAAAATATCATGTGATGGCGTCACCATATGGCGACAGATCGCCTAAATTTATGACGTCATCGAGACGTCACATGATATCGTCCCTTCGTCCAAGGCGGGCCGATCATGGAGGCAGTGCGAAACCAAGTGAGATGCAGAAACCTTGCAATGCCCCTGATCCTGCAGGCGTGCAGAAAGGTTTCGGACAGAAAGCTTTCGGAAATGGGAGGGGTGGGGTAAATGAATTGACTGAGAGGAAAGAGATGACGATGTGTTGCGCCGTCGGGTCTTCTTAGGCGTGTGCATTAGGGACCCGGTGAGGGCTTTTTTTTGTTTTTGATATAGACAGGCTGTGTCAATTCTTACAGGTAACGTGTCTTACGTAGCAGATTAAGTATTTAATTAATTAATTATTTTAATTATGCTTTTTTTCCCTTCTTATTATGTCTTCCTCGTCTGCAGCATTACATTGTAGCTGATAACCCATGTATAGCGCGAAACTACACTAGTATTGAAAGCCGAGCTAGATGGTAGGAGTGCATTGTATAATAGCGCGAAAAGGGGGGGGGGCACAATATATGCAGATAATACAGACGCTGTTGTGTTTTCGCGCTATTCTACACTCCGAGAAACTACACTGCCTTCACATCTCCCTCTCTCTCTCTCTCTATCTCTCTCTGTTTCTGCTTGTGATTGACTCAGTGCAGCGCTTACAATTGGAAGGCAAGACAATTTCGTGTCAACACCGTCACGCTGTGGCAGTTTCATCGATGGCGCGACCCGCAGGCTCTAGCTGCTGACTGATAATGAATCGCCGCCAATAAATCGCGCCTCCTCTCTCGGCGGTGTCGCCGAGATGGGTACGGTTTCGGGCCCATTCTCGGCCGCAGTCATTTTTCGGGATTACGCGCATCGCTATATCGGCTTCCTGAAGAAACAAACAAAAAAGAACGCTCTCTGTTCCCCCTCCACACAGAGAACACTTATACTCCGCGACAGGAACACCGACGACTCGACAGGTCGCTGTGGGGGGTTCCCGTAATTTTTCTCACGCTATCGTGATCGGGGCCCCGAAGGGTTTCTTCCCACCTTCATTTCGGATGCGAGACATTCCTCGTCCCTCTCGTCGCCGCCTTCTCAGTAATGACCCTTTCACACCTGCAAAAGCCTCAAAGAAAAAATAAAAGGTGTTCGAGATGAACGTCGAAAGATTGAAAAGCGAAAGTCACGTATCGGGACTTGATCTTGTCTCACAGTACAACGCGGATGCTTCTGACGCAAAGTAAACAACTGGCGGAGAGTGATTGATAAGGTGCCGATATCATCTTCGGGGCTTTCTTGCCCGGGTATTCCTTCCCCCTCCTCTCTCTCTCTCTCTCTCTTTCTCTTTGTCACTCAGCGTATTTTTGCTCATATACTCCATTTCACACATCAGATGAAACGCTGGGAAGGCTAGCGAAACTTTTCACAGTAGATGCGCTCGCATTAACAAATAGTTCAATATTTTCACCACCAGAATATATTTTTTTAAGAGCTGAATCGCCAGGTTCTTAAGCTGGGGCAAAGTCCCGCGCCGTACGCGTAACATTAGTTCCAGAGGCGACCGCTACAGGCGCAGCTTGCGCGAAAGAGAATTCTTTTTCTCTTGTTCTTGAACGCCTTGATGATGATATTAACGCGGGCAAAACCGCATATAGCATATCCAACTGTAGCATGCGGCGCTCGCTCCACTCCGGCAGTGCGCTTCGATACTAATAACATGAACGAAGAAGACAAGGCGGTGGAGCGGAGGGCTCGCAAGGCAGCAGCATCGCGGGCTCGCCGCCAAGACCCTGCGGTGAGAACTCGCGAGGCCGCAGAGAGACGTCAGCGTCGTGCAGAGCCCGAGATACAAGCCCGCGAAGCCGAAGCAGCGCGGAAGCGGCGGCAAGAGAACCTCGAAGAGGTACGGGCGCAGGATGCAGTGACCAAGCGCCGAAAGCGGTCACTACCTGAAGTTGGTGGCGCCGATGCGCGCTTCAAGCGCGATTTCCTCGACCAGACGTTCGGCCACAGCTGCAAGGTCTGCGACCGCTTGTGGTTAGGCAACAATCTGACCACAATCGCTACTATAACAACGTGTGACGTCTTTATATGACAGTAAAGGACTTGTACGGAGCATTCACGGTTTACCCGATTATCTCCGAGCCAGCTCCACAATCATCGTTCACTTCGTGGATATGGCGTGGATCTATTTAATTTTCGTTTTTAGTCTGAGCAATAGATGAAGATGTTTAGTGCCTCACAAATAAACAAACGCCGTTAGATGGATGTTATTGTACGGTTGGATGGCTTAGCCTTCTGTTGTTTTGGTTTTTTTGTATATCATTTGTAGGCCGTCGCGACGCGTCACGCGGAGGCTCGTCCTCGGCTCGTGCGAGAGTTTACAACGACGAAAACCGACCACGAGACGCGCAGACTTATGCATTCTGCTGACCTAACTTCTTGAATAGCTTCCACAGCGTTTCACGTGATGTATCATACGGAGTACAGTTGGGTCGAATGAACGAGTGACATCAACCATCTAATAGAAGCGCTTGAACCATAAACACTTAAGCGAAGCGTCTACGAGTTATAGGTTTCTGTGGCGGCGGCGGCATAGTTCGCAAGAAGCCTGGCGCCGGCGTGCGTACAGAGATGCTGCCCTCGAATGTGACTTCTTACGGGAAAATGTGGTCCTCACTGTTGAGTTCAGTTGAGTAACATCTGGCTGTCATGCTCACACCAGCATCTTCAACACATCGCGAACATTATCTGAGAAAAAGGTTTACACCTACTCTTTATACAAGCTCGTTCACTCTTCAGCGGCGCGCTCTGACGGCTTGGTGGCTTCAAACATATCCGTCCAAGACAGCTACGTTTTCAATGAATTGCGCAATAGCCAGCGTAAGAAAAGAAAAAAAAAGAGAAAAAGAAAGAGGCAGTGCAGTGCTGAGAACGGGGCGATGAACCGCGGCTTGCTTTCGCAACGTGCAACCGAAGCGATGCCAACATGTGCAAAGCACGCCACTGCCGGATGCGTGTGGTGCGCTGCTCTTTGACTCCGCGACTGACTCATTGCGTGCACGTTCTTATTCATACTGACGCGTGTCTGTTTATATAGCTGTTACTCGTGGCACTGGGGTTGCGTCACGATCTCTTTAGTGCTCTTTTCTCCTGCCGCTCGAATGACTCGAACTGAAGAAAAATATCAGTGACAACCTAACAGTGCAGCAGGATATACACACGGCTGCCCACTCGGAGATATATATCAAGGCGAAAGCGTTAGATGCCTCATCAAACGCGAGAAGGGTCCGTGAGCAGCATCAGCGTCAGC
This sequence comes from Rhipicephalus sanguineus, assembly GCF_013339695.2. NCBI lineage: Eukaryota > Metazoa > Arthropoda > Arachnida > Ixodida > Ixodidae > Rhipicephalus > Rhipicephalus sanguineus. The sequence goes on along the minus strand of NC_051186.1, from coordinate 42,971,511 downwards.
ACGGTGATGCAAAAAACTATCGTACTGTGGTGACGTCACCACGACGTCACATGTGGCCAGAATTTGTGACGTCGTCACGACGTCAGTATGACCTCCCGTAACGTGACGACAAATGATGTCATCATGACACGACATTGTCGCTTGGTCGAAGGTGAGCCGATCACGGAGGCAGTGCAAAGCCAGGTGAGGTGCAGAAAGCTTGCAATGCCTCCGATCCCGGAGGCATTGCAATACCCCGTTGGGTGCAGAAATCTTTCAGGGGCCGTGGGGGATCAATACGATCGACTGAGAAGAAAAATATTGATGGCATTAGCCTTCGAGTCGTCTTAGGCAAATGCATAAGGGAGCGGCGTGTGACTTGTTTTATCGCCACACCATTCGATAACGTTCTTTGATTCGCTCATTCCTGTTACGTGACAGCGATGGCGAACTTCTTTGAATTCTGTTGTCTTGAAGGAACTGCATACTGGAGCGCGGAGGGAACGAAAATTTTTTTTTTCTTTTTTCCAAAACCACGACATGATTGAGTTGCACGTCGTAGTAGGAGGCTCCTTATTAACTTGTTCCACCACGACGTCATTAGCGTGCATTTGTATTTAGGTACAGTATTCACGGATTCAAACGCGGCATGCTCGAGATAACCACGTCATGTCGCGACCAATCTGGTCTCTACAGATAATGTTGGCTCTTATCTAAGCGTTCGAATCGAAATGACGCCGATATGGCCCGAATTGAAAACAGTGGAAACGAAAGTATGCCGGAGTTACTTAGCCCTAAATTGTCCTATTTCAATACGTGAGTACTGTGCACACATGGGTCTGTTCTTGCATTTCGGCCCCGCCGAAGTGCGGCAGCCGTGGCTCGGAATCGAACCCTCGTGGAAAGGCCACAGTTGAGGGGTACAGTGGCGTTTGGCGGGTGGTGAGGTTCTTGATTGAATTCTTTGTGTGGTCATCGGGTGTAGATAATTGATTTACGCATCGAATCACCTACATACGTACACAAATTCAGGAGCGCTCGCCCTATCGGGAAAACGGGGGCGAGTGAAACTTTGTGTCTAGCTGCGTGCCTGACGCACTACTTTTCCCCTCTTTCTCTCTATCGCATTGCGCAATGCTCCCTCCCAACTGTTTCCTTCCTCCATGCCGGGAATTGGACCTTCATCACCGTGCTTAGCACATCAACACTTCAGTTGCTACAGGCGACAACGGCGGTCATACGTTCGTATCCAGGCAACAATGAAATGTGGCAACGAGAAATGACAGGCGACGTCGATAAAAGATCAGATTGCCGTATCAGAAACGTCTGATCCCCGTCAAGCGCACGATCGAGAGAGCATCAATTGTTGGAAAACGGCGCGTACAGATACGCATGTGGCTGTATGTTCGCCAGCGCCGGGTTTTTCGCGTATGACTCCGCAACCGAAATCTTTGAGTTGTAAAAGCTTCGCTTAAAAGCCTGTTTAAATTTCCGTCTCATTTGTCTCCGCAGCGGTCAAGAAACGGACGATGTCGTCACTACAACAGCGCCCATTACGTCATGGCCTTCGAGCTCTTCTTGCCGGCAGCAAGCAACGCATGCAAGAACTCTCAGGTGAGCGTGAAGAGCTGTACGCGCTTAGTCAGGGTGTGTCCTCGAAGAACGTGTCTTCTAATTGTTAATGTTAGCATTTTCTCAGCAACCGGCTATCAGCCCTTGACGCACGCGACAAAGAAGAAACGCGAACTTGCGACATGTGCGCTAACCAACAGCTCTTAATTGCAAACCTATGCTCCAGTGACAGTTGCCGGGTTTTCTCGAATTTAAGCCGCCTCGCAATGTAAGCGCCTCCCTGCACTCTAACTGAAGAGGAGACAGAGAGAAAAACAATAGGCTTATAGACGAAAGTTAACAGCATCTTCCACTTCAGGCTCGTTCTGTCGCACGCACCACGGCATCGGTCTGCTTGTACGATACTGTGGCCTTGTAGACGCAGCATCTCAGACATGACGTAGTGTTCAGACTGCTTGATTGTTCTCTGCAAACCATGTCCTTTTTTTTTTTCTTCGTTAAGTATCTATCCAGTAACGGAACTTCTTTGTAGCTCCACAGCTTTGAAGAAGGCCTTTGATTTTGTGTGTCAGAGGCTGCACCATGGCTCATACATTTCGAGCGATCCGTATAGGCGCGAAAGAAACAAAAAGCACTCTAGGCCACGCCGCGGGGGGTAACGACAAATTGGGCCTAATGGAAAAACTGGACAATGGCGTCCCTGCACTCCACAAAACGTGGGGGGTCTTGAAAGTTGACCGTGCGCGCTATATCGCTGGCGCGCGAGTATCGGTCTTTTAAGAGTACATCGGCAGGCTTAGAAGCGAAGTGGTTGGTCATAAATAAAGGCACCCGTGGCGCACCGCGGTACACCTATGTAAAGTGGCTGAGCACTATCGCGAACAAAAAAAAGAAAATAAGAAGTTGAAGACGTGAGGCGAGACATATTAACGGGACGCGTATGGGAATTCGTTCTTTCAAATTGGTTCCCGCGTGGTCGCGCAAAGTGCACCCTAAGTGGGCCATCTCTTTAAGGTGAGAAAAGAATAGCGTGCAAATACCTGGGCGTAAGACATAGTGCTCCTGCTGCGTAAGACATAGAGGATTGCGGGGTACCGTAAAAAGAAGCCGCGGTGCGTATAATGATGACTAAATGATAATGGATGAGCTGCGGTTTTGTAAGGACTAATTGTTACGTGCGTACGATGCGCATGAAGCATTAAGAGCTTGAGGACAACGGCATTTTTGGTCGTAGCATAGGATGTAAGAAGGCCGTGCCTTTTGTTCGTACGGTTACTGTCGACTTTGTTTTTTAGTGCGCTGTGCGATATCGGCGCTTTTCGCCGTTCTAATAGCGTACCAGTGTGTAAGTTCAGTTTAATATTCATAACAAAACATACAATTTATAAAGTTTCTAATTTATAACTGGAAGTTCAAAAAAAAAAAACGGCAGGAAGTGGAAGATGGAAGCTTGCGATGAAAAAATCCGTAAAGAGGAGGTGGGTGCTCGAGCCGACGTTTCGACAAGTGGACTTGTCTTCTTCAAGGCTGGAACTGAAGAAGACAAGTCCACTTCTCGAAACGTCTGCTCGAGCAACCACCCCCTGTTTACGGATTTTTTCATAACTAGAAGTTATATGTTATATAAAAAAACTCGCATGGTGCCTTATGCATTTGCCTAAGACGACTGCAAGGCGAAAGCCATCTTTTCATTATTCGCCTTCTCAGTCAATTCTATTTATACCCCCCTCCACCTCCCGAAACCTTTCTGCACCCAACGTGGTTTTGCACTGCCTCCGGGATCGGCCCACCTTTGACCAAGCGACGGTGGCATGTGATGACGTCATCGTGTGACGTCATAGACACGTCATGACGACGTCATAATGCGATGCCATCACGCGATGATGATTTTTTGCATCACTCGTGTTGGCGCCGCCGACGCCGACGGTCACTCTTTGCGTTTGGTGAGGCAGTTAAGGCTATTGCCTTATAAAAGAAAAGTGAGTTGTGGAAGGCATCCCTATGACAGGTAGTGTTATTTAAATCCGTTTAACGAAATTTCATACGTGGTTACAAACGCGAAAACAAAATAAAGACAAAAAGAAACACTCCACAATAAATTTAAAAAGAATTAAACCAACTATGCACACTTAAGAACTTAGGAAATTGCAAGAAATACTGGAGCAATGAGTTTCCAAAGATTAGGCAATGTGTTGCAAAGGCTAGGAAGTGTGTCCCAATGATTACCTGCATCATTTGCATCAAGAAAATGCTCCGCAAAATGTTTCACAATTATCCAAACTTACGAAGTATTGCCTTATGCAGATCTCTGTTCGCCTATACGTCGTTTCGCTTCACCGCTCGGTCGTTCTTGGTGACAGAAAAGTTTGACGTTCGCTCGACTTGCCGACCTTCGCACCTGTCAACCTTGAAGTGCATGAAATCTGCCAGGCCGCTTTGAGAGAGAACTCTATCATGCGCGACGACTTGTGTGTACATCAACGGCGACAAGTTATTCTACGTGCCGTGTTTATTCAAGTGCAAGTCGAGCACGAACTGCGTTGAAACAGCACCATCGTGTCACTGTTTGCTTCGCTGCAAGTGAGGCGTGGCGTCAGTGGAGGGCATAGGTTTGTACGGTGGTCTGCATAGGATTACCTTGTAATTCTGGTTATTTCTTTGTTTGTTAGGGCGAGAGCCTTAGATGCTCCTAAAACGAGCAAAGTGACCGACGGCGGCGTCGTCGGCGTCAACGCGCAGTGATTAAAGAAATAATAATCATGTCATGACGTCACTATGACGTCACAGACAGCGAACACTTGCGACATCATTGTGGCGTCATCACTACGTTCCTATGGCGCCACCCGATGACGTCAAACAGGATATCATGGCTTGATCATAGGCGGGCCGATCCCGGAGGCAACGCAAAACCACGTGAGGTGCAGAAATCTTGCAACGCCTCCGATCTCGGAGGCATTGCAAAACCACGTTAAGTGCAGGGAGCTTCCGGGGGGAGGGGGGTGGGAATCAATACTGCCCCGCCCGTTTGTTGCTTTATTTTGGTGTATTCGGGTTTCACCCGCAAAAACTGCTAGCAACGCTCGGCGCAGACCGCGCCGTAATGTTCGGGAAGCTCCGCGATTCTTTGAGATCATTCTGTTACGATTACGCGCTGGACTCGAATAAAGTTTATTCGAGAGCTTACGCGCGCACCAGCGATAGCACTGGAAGGTTCGATGACTGATGTATAAAAGACGAAGCGTTCCACCGATGATCAGATTACCGACACCGACGACAGTGCTTGCCGCTATCAGCGTACGGAGTGTACTGCTTGGGCAACTAGTTCGGCCGAATAAAGAGCTTCGTCTTCAACACGGCGACTGCTGCCTTCTTCGACGTCACGACCACGTGACAATACAATCGACGGCCAAGAAAAGTAAGACGATTGCTTTCACCTTCGAGTCGCCTGAGATCAGGGGTCTCAAGCTCACCTCAGCTACCACCTCAGCCCCAGTCACGAAATTTAGCCCTGAAAGGACCGGGGCAGGAAAAAAATGTTGGAGCGGGTGAAGGGGTTGGGTGCGGCGGGGGGCTTGAACAAGATGTCATTTAACACTGCCATTTGAAAAAAAAGGTCTTTCCCATATCTCGTATATGGGTCAATTCTGGAGGGGATTTGACGTCATAAGTCGAGAAACATATCAATACCGACCTCCAGAACGACTAAAATCTGGAGCCGATTCTGAAATATTTTTTTTTCCTCCACGGTTATGTTCCAGCACATGGTGATCGCATGGGGTGCCTCACAAAGAAAAAAAAAAGGTGCTTGACACCAGTCACGTCTGTGTATCTTACCCGAATAAGTTAAGTGTTATTAATCGCAATAGGCGAGAATATAATGCGCGTATCAATTAGCGAATTCATAAAACTTTATTTCTTGTGAAGCACGAAATAACGGCTAAAGTTCTAGGCACACTGAGTTGAAGCCTGGCAACGCTTAGCTGCTGCGAGAGAACAAGTGCCCACATTAACTTCTTGTAGGCGATCCTCGTTCTCGATCGCAGCTGTTCATCTTCGACTGGACTTGTTCACCTTCAGCAAGGAGAACAGTTGTTCGCACAAGTAGATGATTCCGAACATGGCGATGAACCTAGCCGCCTGTCCTTGTAGCGCCGGGCCTGGCGGGCCGCTAGAAAAAGGTGCGCGGGCCGCGTGTTTGAGACCCCTGCCCTAGACGAATGTATAAGGCACTGCGTGACTTTTTTCCAGCATGAAAGGGCCCGCGTATGTCTGGTTATATACGGTAGGCGGTTTCCAATTTTCCAGCATTTCTTGGCTCTCGTTTGAAAGTGGCGTTCACTTGCTCGTGTGTAGGCTTCGGCAACTATCTCTTTCGACAGCAGCGCGGTGTTACGCGAAGGTGCATAACGAAGTGGCGAAAAGCGGAACGGTGGCAGAATGACATTAGGTGACCGGTTTTCTTTAAAAAACAAAAGAAGAAAAGACTTGGAAGAATACCAATGTGGCAGTGAGATAGAAAGCGATGACGCTAACAAGAAGCGGAGTCTGCAAAAAAAGTAAAAGAACATAAGTAAGCTTAACCTGTCGCCACACTAAACGCAGGTGCAGATCACGCGTTCTGCCAGGTGAACACGGAAGCAATTTGAAACGCAAATTTCTTTTCGTCAACCTGTCGCGCCGCTTGCGTCTGTTGCCAGGACTCTTCTTAAAACTTCTCAGAGGCTTTCAAAATAGCTTGCTTTTTTGCTAGTTGCAGCTGTGTTGAAACGAAACAGCAAATTTGTAGTTTCGCCCGAGTTGATAAAAATGAAATTGATTTAGTGGAAGCACTAAGTTTGAATACCAAACTAGTTGGTAAGGAAACATGCTTGAACGAAACAGAGCAAGGCTATGGTAGGAGCGGTGAATGTACAGCACTCCGTATGGTTGTTTCATATATTCTTTGACTTGTTTCATGTATGTTATCATACTGCTTTCCTTCAACAACTGAAAGTGAGTGAGTGAGTGAGTGAGTGAGTGAGTGAGTGAGTGAGTGAGTGAGTGAGTGAGTGAGTGAGTGAGTGAGTGAGTGAGTGAGTGAGTGAGTGAGTGAGCGAGCGAGCGAGCGAGCGAGCGAGCCAGCGAACCAGCGAGCCAACCAGCCAGCCAGCCAGCGAATGTTGCATATCACGATGATCAGGAATCTCTGCAGGCTTGATTGTACGTCCAGCACACTCCTCTCTTACACGTGCTCGGTCGTCACGGTCGCTCGCAGTCTGTCATATGTCTCTAAGAAATTAATCCCATAAGAAGACTTTTCTCGAAATGGGTCTTGCGTCGCAAAGTCCAACTTTCTATGAACGTCTAGGCAGATTGCGTTCTTTCTCGAAGCACCGCGAAAAAACCCGTGAGTATAACTTGTGTAACTTAATCCTTCCGTCGGTTGCCTAGGAGACACAGTGGCAGGGGTCACGTTTAACGAAGAGCACGCGCAATTTGTCGGGGTCGTATTACAACGTTGCAAAACAAAACGCCGGTAAAAAATTATCTTGATCCCTGAACGGAAAACAAAGTCATTACTCGAAGTGAAAAAACAGCGACGGCGATACGACCGTGGAGACCGTTGCTCGGGGTTCATTTCTCATAGGCCGTCAAGGACCACCGTATATTTCATAAGCGAAGGTTGCTTGCATCTCCGGCGTGAGTTACGAAATTAGTGGACGATAAAGTTGCGAAGCGCTTTGTCAAAACAGAAAAGAAAAGAAAGAAAAGAAGAAAAATAGGAAGTGACCCTAATCAGCGCCTTCTCTATAGGAGGCGCTGCCCTAAACCTCGACTTAGGTGTCTGGTGGCACTCGCACGTCGGCTTTCGTGCGCTCTTTGTATTCCTTGGGTTAAAGGGGCCCTGCAACACTTCCTCAGCATGTTCAAAAAACGCTGCCGATCGGTAGCTGAGGCTCCCGAGAATGCGCGAGCCAAACATTATAGCGCAGCACGCGTGGCCTTGAATTTACAATTAATTCTCAGTCAGCTAAAAATTGCTTCCACTTCTATCGACGAAAAATGATGCTTACGGCGTCACAAGCAGGTTTCACGCCATTGGGTGATTTGAACACGGCGCGCTCGGTAGTTACTGCGGCCGCCGCGAGAGGCCGCCACTCGCCCGCGGGCGCGCGGGCGTTCCCACTGAAAGTACACCACGCGTTCCAAGGAAAAAAAAAAAGAAATGTGCTCAAGGTCAGGAGGCGTGCGTGACGTACCCTCTTCTCCCGTGCCAAACCGTTTTAGAATCCGTGCTGATTCTAAATTTTTTTGCGGCGTTAGATTCGTGGGGCAATAAGTTCTTTTAGTGAAGCCATGGCTACTTGGAAAAGTGTTGAAGGGCCCCTTTAACTTTTGGACATGAAGGGTCCCTTATGCATTCGCCTAAGACAGGGGTCTCAAGCTCACCTTAGGCAGCGGGCTGCAATTCCACAATTTAGTCCCGCAAAGGCCGGGTCAGCGAAGTAGGTAAGAGCAGGGGGGGGGGGGGGAGGTAGCCTTCCTCTCAACTTCAACCTTCGTTGGTTTAACTTCGAGTTGCCTCGAGCTGCCGAAGCGGATCCCAGAGGCCACGTACAAAGAAGCGCGTGGTTGATATCTGTTCCGCCAGGTGCCGCAACGTTCGCAGCTGCTCAGAAGAAACCGTTTGGAGCTCATCGGGGGACAGGCTGTTGGACTGGTCTGCTAGAGCTGCGGCCTCCTGGGTCCACATCCCCCCCCCCCCCCCGGTCCGGCATGGCTGTTCCATTCCCACTGCCATTTCTTATCAATAAAGTTTATTCCGCCGCCTCCAAAATCGTGTGCTCATCAATGAACTCATTCAATTTTAATTAACTATACTGACAGTTTGTTGGCGCTTATCCTAAGTAGACTTACACTCGGATGTCATATCTATCCAATATATGACCCTTAGCTTGAACCAGAACGATCGATTTCGTACCAGTTTTATTTCTTACAAGACTTTCCCCTTTTATTCGGCAAAAGCAGAAGTGCTCGACCGGAAGTACTAGTATGAGAAATAGGTTTTTTTCTACCTTCATGCCTTCCTTCCTTCTTCCTTCCGTCCCACCCCCTGTCCTTCCTTCGTTCTTTCCTTCCTTCGTTTATGTATTCCGTCCTTCCTTCATGCCTTTCTTCCTTCCAGCTTTCTTTTGTTCTCCCATCATTTATTCCTTTTTTCCTGCCTTCTTTCCTTCGTTCTTTCCTTCCTTCTCTTCTCTCTCAGTAGGCTCTACATCGCCAAAATTCTGTCAGGCGATTCGTGTAGAATACGACGTGTGATGGATGTAGCCTTGACTTTCGGAAATATATGGGATCACTGTCGCGCAATGCGAAATGAGTCATTTGATATTGCGCGCGGTCGCGTTTGCCGTGGCGTAACACACGGAAGCTGTGGGCGTTATGGAACGTGCGCGTAGTCACAGCCAGGGAAAAGAAGAATACAAAGAAAAAAAAATATGCACGCGCGAGTGTTCTGTCAAGGCGTTTGTTCTGTAAACAGTTATTACCGCATTCCCCCGTCGCGCGACTCCATTATTCACTCGGCTTGGCTCGACGGTAGCTCCATGCAGCGGCGCCGCCTGTTTAAATTACGCTACTCGAACTAGCTGTACAAATATCGTTAGCGAGTGGCGCAGCGTGTTTAAAATTGCGCAGTTGACTTAGTAGGCAGATCCTTTCTACAGCGACGGCAATCAATCACGGAACGATGTTTCAAGGTGGAACGCGAATTCGCGCGCCGCAGCCGTCGCTGTAAATTATGTGCGGCGCGACGAACAGGCGCTGGACATGTAGGCAATAGTTAGGTGGGTGCATGCGTGCAAAAGACGTGGTTTAATTACGTTATCGTTGGCGCCGCCACCTGAACACGGGAATTATGCGCGTTTTATACGAGGCCCAGGTGTAAACAGACATGGGTTCTCTTAATCATGAAGGTGTATTAAGCGAGAACTGTTCGTAAGAGCCATATTTCACCGCTCACTCGACCGGCTGACACCTGAACGGCGGCCATCAGTGGATGAGAGAGAAGTAAAAGGTTGGTAGGACAGACTGGGTCTAATACATACACACGCAGATGGATGTAATGGCTGTTTACATATGTACAGGGTCGACCACATCTAAGCTGAACACCTCATTAGTATTCAAACCGGTAAAACTAGAACGTTTCTTATGCTTCACGAGTGCAATGCCCGTTATAGAACGTCTAATCATGGTGTCGACAAACACAGTAATGATTTTCCGAATTATGTATTAAACAACAGCTTCAATGAGGTCTTGAATACTAATAAGGTGTTCAGCTTAGATGTGGTCGACCCTGTACATAGAAAGACGTAATGCCTCGTAGTTCGCTTGTTAAAGCGATCTCCTCGAAAGAGTTTGTCGCCTGGCCCCGCACACCGGCGCTGTTAACATCCGACTCAGTAAATGATGGGGGCACATTTGGCGCCCCCCTGCGATGATTAGGGGGGAGCTGCTGTCCACCCCCCCCCCCACCCCCTGTGCTCACACCTATGCCGGTGAGCTCATTGGCATTCTGTGGCTGAGCGAAACCTGAGGGTTTCTTCCGAACTCCGAGGGAGAGAAATTCTCGTCTTTCGATGCGGAGACGACTTTTTCGCGAGGTGCGTGCAATGAATAAAGAAAGGAAAGTTATGGCGCGGCTCTGTGCTTTACGCGCCGACCCCAAAAACGCCGAGATGAAATGGCGCTGTCGCTCACGAGCAACGTGAGAAATCAGCAACGCAAATGCCGAGTCTCTCTTGTCGCCCTCCGTCCGGCGGTTCCTCGAAACGAGAGAGCTGGGCCCCCGATTCGGCGCTGTGTGGAAAACCGTGCAGCGTTCTCTAAAAGCCAGCGATAGGCGTCAAGTATGGAGGAGCACCGAGTCCTCGCGTGCAAGCGTGTGATGTACAATCGAACGCATGACTGCACGACACATGTGCCCTGAAGGCAAGTACAAGCATGTTTACATGCTCAAGAATGTGTCTCAATCATGCGCGCTGTTGCATATTTGCCAATTCGCTTATCATGTAAACGCAAAGAAAAGCAGCACAGTCACCGGCACTGCGAACAAACGAATAGAGAGGGGGAACTTAGAGCGAAAGAGTTGAGATACTTAGTAGGGATGCATTGTAAAATAAGGTACGAGGTGTGCAAAGAATTGCACAATAATAGAATAAAGCGAGACAACAAAAACGACGGGGTTTGTGTTGTCTTGCTCTTTTCTATTGCGTCCTTGTTCGCACGCCTTACTTCTTTTTTTTTTTCTTTATTTAAGACTCAACTTCAGCTTTAACTCTGTTTTTGTCAGGCCTCCTACTAACGGCTGCTCGTCCTGTGCAAAGGTGCAATAACACTAATCACAATCAATTCGGTTAGGAAGGGCGAAACTGCTTGGCTACAGTTGATCTGCATAGCTGATGTCTATTTGTCAATTAGTTTTGCTTATATTAAATTTGTGTTGTCAGAGACGTAGGTTGCCCTTTGCCCTTGGTGGTGGGGGGCAGGGGGGGAGGGAGGGTGTCATGCCGGACAAACTGCTTTACGTGGAGAGTGACGTAGCATAATAAAGCTGTCATCGCTAATTGCAATCAAAAGATCGAACTCGCCTGTGCGAGGTTCATTTCAACATTTTACTGCATATCAATAGGAAAGTGTAGTGGTTAATTAGAGATGCTAAGGTATGTGGCCATGGGGAAGTTTTGGGGGTGAGGGGGGGGGAAGCGAGCGTTTCCCCCTTCGGGTAGGAAACTGTGCGAGCGATACACTGCCTCCGAGAGATTTCCTGGCGTCGGGCCAGCCTTCCGGGCCGAGCTTATTCACTAAGCAACTGCTGCTTCTACCGCACTACACGAATAGTCTCTGCATGGTTCTTGAGAATCGGTGACGCAGACGACCTACATGTGCAGTAGCCGCGAAATGCGAACCTATTCATTATACATCCGCGCACTGCATCGCCCTTTCGGATGACGTCATGAAGTGAAGAATAGAAATGACGGTTAAAAAGCACGACATGTACGAGTGGCACTTTCTCGGTGGCTTCTACAAGTACCTGTGTGGCATTGTTTGTATAAAACTTCGCCGGCGTCCATTTCTTACACTTCTCTGTTTTGTACATATTTTTCTTCTTTTTGCATAGCTGCAGTGGCAGTAGGGAGGCATTTGGAGAGACGATGACGATGACCTGCATTGGCATTTCTTTCGGAACGGAACCGCGACCAGTAGCCAACCAGTTTGTCATTAAAACATAAGGTTTCATCTGTTGCACCTCAGTCTACTGTCTATATTTCTTAAGGCGAAAGCCTTAAATGCCTCATCAAACGTGGACAGTGACTTTGAATGTTGGTGGCGTCGGCGTCAACACGACTGATGCAACAGATCATGTGATGACATCACCATAGGACGTCGTCATGACGTCATCACGTGACATCGCCGCTTGCTCAAAGGTCGGCCGATCCCGGAGGCACTGCCAAATCACCCGAGGTGCAGAAAGCTTCCATTTCCTGCGATCCCAGAGACAGCGCAAAATCACGTTGGATGCCGAAAGCTTTCGGGGGAGGGGGTGAAAAGAAGATGATGCTGCCTTTCGCCTTCGATTCGTCTTCGGCAAATGCACGCATAACGGGCTGTGGTGACTTTACTGATTTCTCATTTTCTTTCTTCGTATGACACTCTATTTCTACGACGTGCTATTGCTTATTCCTTGCAATGACTTTTGTTCTATCAATATCGTACTTGCTTTTATTTCGCCGATGTTCTAAGCGTCTCTTGTGTGCGTCATCCGCTGACCAGTTGCCAGAGTCCTGACTGGCCACATGTACAACTCTATTGAAAGATACACGTTAACTTTTTTTTGGAGAGTCGCGCCTCCCACGACTCTCAGAAGACAGTATAATGATCTTATGTGCGACTCTTTTGGAGGCGCGACTCACTAAATGACGGTTGATGTCTATCTTTAAAGGGCCCCTCATCAGGCCACATAGCAAATTTTAGTTAGACGCTGCAAGTCGTGTGCCGAATGAAGAGCAGTATGCCGCAAGAATTTTTGAAACCGGTTCATTACGAGCTGAGAAATAACGACGTAACGAATAGGATAGCTATGCAAAGGCATCGTATTGTTATCTAACTGCACTGGTAGGGACAAACTCTGAAACGAAATTACTCGCTGAAGAGAACTAGTACCACATATGTTAATTTATTATATAAAAGTATTACCTTGATATATGCATGTGGTACGCAATCCTTTCGTTGAATTGCAAGCGTCCACTAGCTTCGCGTTCCCTCATCCTTCGGGAAAGAAAACACTTAATTGGATAATTTTTCCCGGTATCGTAATTGGCGGTACATCCAGGCACACAACATTTCTTCGGCATCGTGTGTGCCGTCAGACACAAGGATGAGCTAAAATTTCCACGCTGGGCAGAACGGAATAGCAGAGACAAAACACGACACACCAGAATACGCCACGTTTTCACCGGCAGCGACTTAGTGACTGCGGCGACAGAAAGCATCGAGCCGATCGAGCTTTCAGAGATAGCAGCTCTCACGTCGGCGGCAGACGCTATGGCGTCTCAGCTGGCGGTTAGTGACGTCATAATTCTGAGCGTAGGCCTTGATGTATAGAGGAGGTGTTGTCGCGGGACACCGACGGTTACTTTTCGCGATGAATGAGGCATCCAATAGAGTTACTGTATATGCTACCTTTAGGTAGCAGAGTTGCGCATCTGTCTTCCAAACGCCGCTAGCAACCATGCATTGCGGAGAAGCTGACGCTCGGGCCAATTTCTGTATTTTTCGACGCCGGCACTCAGCGAACTGAATTAACACAAGTCATCGACAGTGAATGTTTAGTGCCGGTATTCGATACACCAGGCATCTTAATCGGTGACACGGTAGGCATGTCGCCTGCAAAAACGGAGTGCGACTTCACCGCATAGCTGTGGTTGCTAGCCAGACCTATGCGCAACTCTGCTACCTAAAGGTGACATATGCAGTAACTCTAGGATCCAAGGTTTTCTCCTTAAAGGGGTCATGAAGCACCCCTTGGGCTTGTTGAAAAAACACATCCTGCGGAAAGCTGACACGGCTATGAACTGCTCTGCCAAATATTACAGTCGTGCGCGCCGCGTAATGGCCACAAGCGGAGCGCGAAGTTGCCGTTTCCCCAGGCACCCTCTTTTCAAACAGAGGCCGGTTCTCACTCTCGTCGGTGGGCGGGGCGTCTGTCCGTTTACGTCGCGGATCTGTCCCTTTACGTCGCAAGAGACATAGCATGCTTATTGGCCGATAGCCGACGTAAATCGAGAGCGGCGTTCGGATCAGATGCGCTTCTTGCCGCGGGGTGCTGCCACTTGCCGGCGCCGCACTCCTCAGTACACGGTAGCCGCACTTGCGCAAGCGAATCGCAGCGGGAGAGCGATCGCGTTTCATGACGCGCGCTGACGTAACTTCTTTCCCCCATGCCATCCCTCCCTGTCTAGCTTCCAGTGCGCTCGTCGGCACGAGAAAAGAGAGAAAGCGCTGGGAGCGTGCGCCAAACCCCCGTAATTCCGCTGATTCTTGACGGATTCGAGAAATTAGGCACTTTTAGCTGGGCATATACGATCCGCTCCGGTGAGACCGGCGAATGCACACGAACGCGTAGAAGGATCTGTAGTGCGCGTGACTCAATTCACACACAAACACATTGAAAGAACTGTAGTGCGCGTGCGCAGAACGATCGTGCGACCGGCGGAACGTAGAACGCATCTCTCGCTCCGCTCGTGAAGCCAACTGACCGGAGCGTGAAGGTGCGTCCACTTGGTTTCGCCGTCGTTTTGCAGCCAAGCTCACCGCGTGTCGGCAAGACGCGCTCACCGAAAACACGAAATACATGCAGTACCTTGCACTCGCTCGAGACGCTACATCTGGGAAGGGCTGAGCGTAAGCGACGCTCAGCTAAAAGAGCCTATTTTTGCGGCAATCGATTCGGGAGGCAGTACACTCCGATACTGATATCATTAGATCATTACTTGGAAAAGTGGTTCATGACCCCTTTAATAAGCGGTCCTTGTTACGTCAAAATGTGACAGCGAGGAGTCGAGGACTGTCAAGCGTATAACCACTTGCATGGACACTAGCCACCGCCAATGGAGCCAAGTATTATTCCCCGGCCTCCTCCGATGCCACTCTAAATGACCTTCACAAATAGGAAAGTTATGCTGCTTGATTTAGTTATCGTGTTTCTGCCTAATTAGCGTTCGATTGATTATTATCGAAATATTACAGGGTAGTTTAGCTTCTGCGTATGACTTTCATTTGAGGCACTGGAATGTTCCAGATGAACAGCATAAAGCGATCTATCGTTGGCTTCTAAGTTTCGCCAATCTCCGCTCTGACGGTGCTTCGGGACGTATATCAGCCCGCTTCGCGCTTCATATGCGTGGTATGCGTAGAGTGTACTAGGTACGCTTCTAGTACATTCTAGTATGGGTATTATGCGCAGTCATGTTAAAGAGCCCTCACCAGGCCACATAGCAAATTTTAGTTAGACGTTGGAAGTTGTTGTGTGCAGAATGAAGAGCAGTATGCCGCAAGAATTTTTCAGATCGGTTCATTACGAGCTGAGAAAAACAATAATTTGTAGCGGCGCGAAACCATGATGCGAGGAGGCGAGTTTCAAACCCTTGCCACTCGCTCCGTGTAGCCTTCGCAAGCCAAATCCCTTCCCTGCCCTCTTCACTTGACACATACGCATGGAGGAAGGAATACTAAGGAGAGGCCCTATCGTATTTCAGTGCATTGCGAAAACTGTGGCGGAAGTGACGTCAGATTTACGGGGCAAACAAACCGGTATGGGGCAAACAGCAGACGCCCCGCGGCGTGCTTTCCGCGGTGGTTCGCTTCTTCTCAGATTTGTAGTCTTGGCGTAAACTTAGCGCGTATTGTGCGGTTCGCACGCAGTAAAATATTGCAAGCAGATGTTTACCAGGCTGTTCGTGCGTGGCAGGCCCGAGCGCTGCGTGCTGAAATTCTTCGTAGAGCGATTTTGTGCAACAGTACAGAACACCGGCACGTGCCGTGATCAAAAACGTTCAGCCCCTGCATCATCGTATTCGAACTCACCTAGCAGTGATTTACGCGTTCTGCTGGGCGTTAGGCCTCCCCTTTCTCGTAGCCCGATTTCTCGATCTGTTTCGGATTAGCGGTTCTTTGTTCGTGTGTATGGAGTGAGCGTACTAGCTATCCGGCGCAACGCCAACCTATAGTTGACGTAACTTCACGTCGAAAAGAGGACACTGCTGTACTGTATACGCGATCGTGCACGTAAAGTTTGTAATTCCAGTGCGCACACAACAACAAGCACGCAGCGAGCGCACACCGCACAATACATACAACACGTAGTCCGATAACACCAACATAAGTTTATTGCCCTTTAGTTGAACGACACAGCCTCTAAAAACGTACGATGCCTTCGGCGCATGTTATGTACGGCGCGTCAGACGCCAAAAACAAAAGTTCACATGTTTTCTGAGTTGACACAATGAGTAAGAAGCAACAGAGCGCACATCCGAGAGCTTCGCATGCAAATACCATGCATTAGTGATCAGCAACGAAGCGAGCGTGTACGTACACATGAAAAGTGACACCCGGTACTTTCCGAAGTGCACGCGATTTGCACCGGGTATACGCAACAGCTGGGCATTGCGTAGCTTTCCTAAAGAACACACACAAGGAGCAGCATGCGTGAATCGACTGCGCCGCGGCGCCGCTTGCACGGCGAAAAAAAAAAAGGCCGCACCTCGGCGAAGGGGATCGTGAGGAAATGCGAATGCATTTGGGTGCACCCGATGAGTGTGCGATTAATTAATGAAGAGAGACGAGAGTGTGCACGTAGAGGCGTAATGCTCGAGTTGCATTGTGTTACACTTCGTCCTAGTGGTATCGTTGCCGCGAGAGATTCGACTTCACCGACTTCCATCGCTATCAAGACACCAAAGCGCGCGCTCCCTGCATGATATACAGTAAAACCTCGGTGATACGAATCTCGCGGGGTTACCAAAAATATTCGTATCATCCGAAATTCGTATCACCAGAAAACATGGAAAATTAGTATGCGACAAAGAAAAGTTGGCATACGTTTTGTTTCAGTGTTTCTCAGGGCCACAGCGACGTCATGAACAGCTCTGAATGATTGCCAGTAAAGTCTTTACACGTCAACGATCATACTTGTACTCGTAAATATACGGTACATGCGCGTGTGTGTAATCAGTGAACCAGATCTGTTGGGACCCGTGACCGCTAGTAACCCCTCCCTAATCTTACTACGCTTTTCTGCATGACACCAGATTACTGCGGCGAAAGTGACTTAAGAAGCGCTTTGCACACGATAGATAGAGGCCAAGCTCATTCGCCAAGACCGTTCGCTTCGTCTCTTGGGGACTTCGTCCAGCTTTAATGGGACTTCATGACGGACCCGCAGCCCAACTTTCAGTCTTTTCATAGAACGTCTGATTGCGGGGACATGGCCTGCATCGACGTGGCAGGCACGTGTTAACAGAGTACAAAGAGGCTGCTGCCTCGATGGAAAAAAAGAAAGCGAAAGCACGCGTTGGAAAAAAGAAAGCGCGACGTCAACTTAGTCTGTAATCTAAACGTGAAGGCGCCTAAAGGCCTCCAAGATTCGCGCGCACGATCTCTGAGGCAACGACGCACTGTTGATGGTCGCGCAGCGTGCATGCCCGCGATCTCGCGTGACTACCGCGTATTCCGCGACAGCGCGGGCAGCACCTATTCGTACCTGCGCGCTAGCGTACGTTCGTATCAAACGTCGCGGGGTGCAAATCGGTTCGCAACAACCGTACTCCAATACATTGCAGGCTAATGGGCCTTGGCCGGGACCACATAAAAATTCGTATCACCCCGAAATTCGTACGAGCCGTGATCGTATCACCGAGGTTTTACTGTATATAGGTCCGAGCGCGGAGAGGAAAAGCGCCCGTGCTCTCTCTCCGCCGAGCGAGCTCCGCGATGCGAGCGCCCTCAACGGGTACACTCCTCCTCTCCCTTACCCTCCGCTGCTCCTAAGGTCCCTATATTTTTGAAAGATAGAGGGACTTTAGCTGCTCCGCGATGCGAGCGCCATCACACGCCCGCGCGCTTCTCCCCTCCCTTACCCTGCGCCGCTCACCACCTGCTCCGGTTGCTAGGCGCGGCGCAGCTGTTGCTAGGGGCAAGGAGGAGCGCGCGCGGAGAGATAACACCTGTGCGCACGCCGGCCAGGGACGCAGGACAACCCCCGACTAAGAAATGCATTCGCATTTAAAACAATAATTTGTAGCGGCGCGAAACCATGATGCGAGGAGGCGAGTTTCAAACCCTTGCCACTCGCCCCGTGTAGCCTTCGCAAGCCAAATGCCTTCCCTGCCCTCATCACTTGACACAAACGCATGAACACGTCATGCGCATGCATGGTCACGTGCGCATGACGTGCCCGAGCCAGCCCGAGCACGCACGTGACCATGCATGCGCATGACGTGCCCGAGCCAGCCCGAGCACGCGAGCGGCGTTGCACGGCGGCTACCTTTCTTTTTTTATATAGCGGCCGTGGGCGTTGGGTCGGCGTTCTCTGTTGTGTACTGCCTGTTTCTGCGGGACGGGCATGAAAGTTGCGACATTTCTACGGGCACGATTGTGGCGGTATCATGAGCCAGTGCCGCATTAAAGTTTACTTGGACGCGGTGCTCGAACGCGCCAGAACTTTCGTTCCCAGGGCTGGCGTCTGCTCGATGCACTAACCGCGGGGACACGAACGCATGGGAAACGGAGGCACATTAGCCCCGCATCACGCTGCAATTCACGAAAAGGAAATGAAAAAGACGCACACATTCTCTTTGTGTGTCTGATTATTTCGCTCAAGTTTTATTATTCTATTTAAGCAACAAATTACACAGACTACACCTGTCGTGTCAAATAATTATCGCAGTGTCACATGCTGCTGTTGGCGACGTCAGAGCACAGTCGTCTACGTAGAGGAGCGACGTC
Source organism: Rhipicephalus sanguineus (assembly GCF_013339695.2). NCBI lineage: Eukaryota > Metazoa > Arthropoda > Arachnida > Ixodida > Ixodidae > Rhipicephalus > Rhipicephalus sanguineus. The sequence goes on along the minus strand of NC_051186.1, from coordinate 42,952,917 downwards.
ACAGCACTACCATCTACGTAGGGCCATTTTCTCATGTACACATCCTCTCATTCTCTGTGCGCGCGCCCGCGAGAGGAAGGGCAAGCAGCGCTCACCTTGAAATTTGACCCATTTCCGCGGCGCGTAGCGTTGCGAATTTTGGCATACGTGATCGTGAATTCCCAATTGTAGGCATTGCGCTCGTTAGCTCAATATTGTCAAACCTGGTGAGGGGCCCTTTAAAGAGAGATTTACATGTGACTACCAGGATCCACCATAAAGTGTAACAGGTAAGTCCTTTTCCTTCTTACAGCGTATCTAAACGCAATTTCTTACGAAGGTTATAACAAGATCGCCTGAAGAAATCCATGTGCAGCCAAGGAACATAAAAAGAAAGAAATCCAGGAATACTTGCCCTGTCGTGTTCACGTGTGCGTGCCTGACTTTTCTTTCTTTCTTTCTTTCTTTCTTTCTTTCTTTCTTTCTTTCTTTCTTTCTTTCTTTCTTCTTTCTTTCTTTCTTTCTTTCTTTCTTTCTTTCTTTCTTCTGTTACATTGCGCAATGCTCCCTCCTAACGGTTTCCTTCATTCCGCGCAACACTTTAGTTTCTACAGCCAACATCGACGGTCATGCGTTCATATCCAGGCAACAGTGAAATGTGGCAACGCGAAACGACCAGTCACCTCGATAAGAGAACGGATTCCCGTATCGGAAACGGCTGATCGCAGAAAAGCCCGCGATCGAGACAGCATCAATTACTGGAAAGCGGCGCACACAAATCGGCATGTGACCGGTGCTCCTTCGAGGGCCGCAAATCAGTACACTCGCAGGCGCAAGGTTTTTCGCGTACAAAGCCGAAATCTGCGAGTCATAGAAGCTTCGATTAAAAGAAAAAAAAGACTGAAGAATGAATGAACTGTGTGAGCACTGAGGAGGGACCCGGTGGGATGTTACAGGGGGGCGCGGAGGTGGCAGTGGCTGATAACTCCACTGCGTGGGCGACAGAAGCGGAAGGCGACCGCGAGTCTGCGACCCATTTCCTACGTCGTGTTTACACTCTTTGCTCCTCCTGTGTTTCAGCTCTTTTATTTATTCTGTTTTGTCCGAACTATCTGCGTGGTAGGTCCCTTCCAATATAATTAATAACGGCGCGGCACTTCGTCCTCCGATGCCAAGACGCTATAAACTTGCATTGACGCTCCCCTATACCGGAAAGTATACCATGTAACGCAAAAACGCATATCTACAAACTCACAATGTCTCTTATGCAATCGCCGAAGACGACTCGAAGGCCAAATCCCTCTTCTTCTCAGTCGATGCCCTTCTACACTCAACGTGATTTCGCACCGCATATCCGTCACCGGTGGCATTCGAAGCTTTCTGTAACTCCCGTAGTTTTGCAGTGGCTCCGGGATCGGCCCGCCGCTGACCAAGGAACGGTCCAGTGCCATGTGACGTCATCATGTGGAATCACGTTATGTGACGTCACGAATTTTTGTTGACCTGTGACGTCACGATGACGTCATCACACGCTCATTTTTTACATCGCTTCGTTTTCATGCCGACGGCTGTCAGGTGTCATGTTTGATGAGGCGTCTAAGGCTTTCGCCTTAAGTAAAAAAACAAGAAGCGAACGATAGATCTTCAAGCTGTTTCGGATGCACGCCTTGGCAGGACAAGCGTGTGCTCGTTTTTTTTCTGTCTTTTTTTTTTTGCCGTGCATGGATAAAGCGACCGTACTTTCGTACGCAAATTTCGTGCCGCAGCTTGCGCGGTGTTTAACGCAGCTAGAGTGAATCGTGTTTCGGTGTCAATGGACCGAAAAATTTGCCGAATTAGACTTGTAGTGCGTGTGGGGAAAACGTTCCCTTATCTTCGCTGAACGCTGACCTTTTATCCTGCCCATGCTAAGATGGCGGTAGGGGCTGCCATAGGCGTGCGCACGAGGGGGGCAGGGGGGTGCCCCTCGCCTAATCACGTAGGAAGGGGGGGGGGGGGGCAAGGTCTGCTGCACACGTTTACTCAGTTAGGCCATGCAGTTAGGCCATGCAGGTTTTTGACGATAATCGCGACCGAATACCACTGATGCAACATCTCATGAAAGGCAGGCCATAGGGAGAAGCACGCCATTGCTTTTTTTTTCTTTTTTTTTTCTTTTTTTCATTCATCGTGAGACATTCTGTCCTTTGGACTTGACCAACAACGGAATGGGGAACCCTGCCCAGGCCCATGGCGGCCGCCATCTTGGGGTGGGTACGGCTTCACTCTTGTGGCATAATTAATTTCCTCTCCAGCAAGTTTCTTTTTTTCTTCTTAGCCCCCTTTGTAAACTCCCAATAATTATTATTATTATTATTATTATTTTATTATATGAGGCGTCACGACGAACGTTCATCGCGTTCCTCGAAATTTTCCTCGCACATTTACGCTATGGCTTCTGAGTTCTGACGGTGTATTGCAAACTGCGGAAAACTTCAGCGCAGGTGCATGAACCGTATATACGCCGCGCTGCACTAGGGTGCATGTACATACAAAGCGGGCCGCTCGTGCATTTCCTCAGGTGTTCGTGGGAAGGAGAGGCAGGGGCGCGCTTTGTTTGTTTACGGAAACGAAGTCGTCCAAGCCATGCGGTGTGTGTATACGCACCTTACGCGTCCCGCCGGTTGCGGGCCACTTGATGAGCTTCGAGCAACCCGGAAGTGAAACGCGGGGGGAGTGGAGGAGAGGGAGGGGGCCACATTTCATCCTTGCGTTGTTTCGGTTGCTGAGGTTGCGCAACATTATTTATAGTAACGCCGCTGGCAACACGGTTGATGTGAGAGCTGGCGCATCTAAACACATATTTCGGGTGCAGCTTCTAAGACTAGCGATCTGTTTTCACACACACAAAAAAAATATTATGGCAGCTTCGCAGTAGTGGTGCCAAGCCTGAAGGAAGGGCGGAGCTGGCCGGCGTTCCTTGTTTCTCATTATTCTGGTCTTTCTTTCTTCTTCTCTTTCTTTCCCTTTCTCTGTTTCTTATATTTTTCTGTATCAGTTCCTTCCTATTTCTTTCTTCCTAGCTTCATCTGTTTCTTTCGCTTTCTTCCCTTTCTCTCTCTCTCTCTCTCTATTTCTCGTTCTTTCTATCTCATTATCTCTCCCTCTCTTTCTCTCTCTTTCCTCGTTCCTCCCCATTTCTCTCTTTCTGTCTTGCATCTCTGTTTTTCTTTCTCTTTACTATGTCTGTTTCTATCTCTTTCTCTCTCTATGTCTTTCTCTGTCTTTCTATCTTTTTTTATGTCTTCATTCCCTTTATTTATCTCTATTTTTATCTTTCTCTCTCCAATTCGCCGACCAGAGTTTTCGTTTAACGCTCGCACCTGCCGCACTTGGTAGCGGGGCGTGCCCAATTCCTGTGGCGCATACCCGCCTGAGGAATTTTGTTCGGTTTGGACAGATTACGGCCGCCTTAAAAGTCTCCGCTGTCAAAAAACTGACAAGGTCCTTTATGCATTCTGCTGAGACGAGCCGAAGGCGAAACCCACGTTGGTCTTCTTTTTAACAGCGAAGCCGTTTAGGCTGTCGGTAACGCGCTCCGTCGCGCAAAACTCCTCGGGTGGGTGCGCGCCACAGCAAATAGGCTAGCGTCACTATACCACGTACAGCAGGTGCGAGTGACAAACAAAAACGAACACGTGTAAGAGAGAGATAGAGAAAGAAAGAGACAGAAAGAAAAAGATGGAAAATAGAGAGAAAGAAAGCGAATAAAGACAGAAAAAGATAAAGACACAGAAACACATGAACAGAGAGAAAAAGAGAAAGAAAGAGGAAGCGATAAATAGCGAGAGAGAGAGAGAGAGAAAGAAATAGCAAAGAGTGAAAAATAAAGAAAGAAAGAAACAGATACAAAAAAGCGATACAGTAACAGAGAGAAAGCTCGTAGAAGAAAGAGAAGCAGGGAAGGCCGCCCAGCTGAGCTCTTCCTTCAGGCGCGATTTGAAAAGTTTACCACGTCGGATACCTTTGCCCAATCGGCTTTGGCAACATCTGAGTTTCCCCACCTTAAGTATCCATGGAAAAATCGTTGGTGCTGCACTAGAAGGGCAGAAATATCAATTACCAGGATACGATACCGAGTTCCCCCTCTGAACTTTTGCCTACACAGGTCGGGTCTGGTACAGTCACCCTTATGCGTCCACTGCAACGAGAGTGAATCTCTGCAACATTTCTTTTTAACATGCAGATTGTTCACAAATCAAAGAAAACGATTGCTAGAACAACCTCTCCGAAGAATGGGCTTGAGTTTATCCCTTCCAGTGGTTCTTTCCTTTGGTGCAACTGAAATGGGCTTTAGCCACAGGAACGTTTGCGAAGCCGTGTGCGATTTTTTACGGGAAACAAAAAGAATAGAATGTTAAGTTTATGTACAATTTCACTGTTTCAACCTATTGATTTCTTTTTTTTTTTAATCTGGATTGGACCAGTGAATTTATTTTTATACCATCCATTCCTAAACATATTCGGATTTTAAAACAATTTTATTTCTAAAATAAGGTAGCGCCCGTTTCATGGCCGATCCCCCACGGTGGGTTGCGCCAAGTAGCTGAGGATCAACCAACCAACCAACCTTCAGGCTCGGCACCACTAGTGCGAAACTGCCATACTTTTTCGTTGTCAGTGGATCGTACAGATTGTACCTATTACCACCCTCCCATCCGAACTTTTCTTCACATCGCGTGGTGTTTCACTGCCTCCGGGATCGACCCAGCTCTGACCGCTCTGACCAAGCGATGTCACGTGACCACGTCGTCATATGTGATGATGTCGTCACAAATTTCGGTGATACGTTACGTCACGATGACGTTACCCGACTTTTGGTACTATCAGTGCGGTTGCCGTAAGTTACTTTTCCCGTTCGTTGACGCACATGAAGCTTTTGCCTTGCAAGCGTGAGATTCAGAACACTCTCCACTCTACAGTGGGAGCGACGTATCACTACACCAACGGATTATGGAATGCTCAGTCACGGAAATGAAGTTCTCACGGTATGCATATCCTATCCTGCGCAGCCTGCGTTGTGGCTCTGCCTTCTCGCGAAATCTTTTTCGCATATTGCGCAATAACTCCATAAATGCAGAAGAAACGGACAACTGCTAGAGAGTACACAGTCTGCGGCGTCTGTCCTTTAATTTAATATTGCCGATCAGATAAGGCCGCAAACCAGCTGAATGTTAACGAAAGATTTATCATATCTTTCTGTGAGCGATTCGTGTTGCTTACTTCCAGTCCAGAGTTGCCAGTTCCGCTTATAATAAGCAGATTTGGCCTTATTTTCGCTCCGAGTCGCTTGTCGCGTTTTTTGGGGCTTATTTGCAATTTTCCAGTTGAATTTGAATGCTGCGCTCATAACAAGCCGCATTCTTTATCAGCGGCCGCTGATATCACCATCACCGAGCCAGTTCGAGCGCTTAGAGGCAGTGCACAGAAAGGGTCTTCGCTTGGCGGTGGGAGTTCCTCAGGCGGCTTCAAACAAGGTAACCAATGAAGCCGAGTCTCTTCCGCTCCGCCTTTTGGCGTCTCAGGCCTTATTGACGCAGCTGTCAAGGCTGGGAGAGTCCTTCGCAGGCACGGCGCTTCTCCGGCGGCTGAGAGCAAGAACTGGCTCACATTTCAACGCGGCGCTGAACACATTACGATATTTAGGCTTGAAATTGCCTGAACGGCGCCCTATGGACCCGCCATGGTCTTTTGTGGATGTTCCCTGTAACTACAGCGTACCCAAGCTACCAGCGAAACGCACCATTCCAGCCGCGGAAGCAAAGTTTCTTGTGCACTTGAGCACCATGTACCGCGGCCACCTGCAAGTGTACACCGACAACGCAAACGGATAGCTGCGCAGCGGCTTTCTGCATACCCTGCCTTGGCGTGTCATGGTCGGGCTGCCTGGATCGCGTGGTTTCGTCCACAACGGCAGAAAGCGCTGCAATCACCGCTGCAATCACCGCGGCAGAAATTGCGATCTTTTTCTGCACGAGATGTTGTAGTGCTGACGGACTCCAAGTCGGCGCTACAAAGACTGCATCGTGGCCTACCTCAAGAAAAGTTCACCAGGCAATCTCTGGCGCTCATTAAGCACCTAATTGACAAGAGCTTTAATATAAAGTTTTAGTGGATCTCATCCCATGTTGGCATTGAAGGCAATGAAAAGGCTGATGCCCTTGCACGCGAAGCGCGGACATCTGTTTCAAAAGTAAGAACTCCTAAGACTTACCATAACAACAAAGATGCGATACCCAATCATTTCAAGGCGATCTACAAGTTTCCACACCAAGCATGTGTAATCACCGGACTTTCTCGTGAACAAGCGACGCTGTTGTACCGCATAAGAACCGGCTCCGCATACACCTCCGCTTGGTCATTCAAGACTGGGCGATACGCTTCCCCGTTTTCTGCCTTCTGGGGTGACATCGGGGACATTAAACATTTTATATGGCTTTGCCCACAGTTTGATGTGGAAAGAGCAGCGATGGTCCGCACCTTGCAAAATGATTGTCATAGGCACCGGACAGTTGAAGACGTCATTTTTGCTGAAGGGCCCGCGGCAACGAGGAGGAGCATGCAACGAAGTTTGCTGGTCTTTCTGCGAGACACTGGGCTGTACAACACGTGGTGACGGACACTTCCAATTCAGGAGATGTTCAGGCGAAACAATTGCCGGCCATGCAGGCCAGGCTAACCCCGCCTGCTGCAACGTCACCACCACCACCACCACCACCACCACCACCACCGCATTACCCGAGGTTATCACTTTTTCATTTGACCACGCCTCTCGGAACAGCCACAAATCGCGCATCGTTTGTTCTGAAAGAGTCGGGCGAGTGTTATTAGCCCAAACGCGTCATTGTCATCGAGAGGCCGCAAGCGCACCGAGACCGCGTACAAATTCGCCTAAACAAGGACACTCTTCAACTTTGCCCCCCGTGCATAGCAGGTATGCATGTCTGTTATGCCGCGCATGCTCCGGGGCAAACCACGTCGGCCCCCACATCCGCCGCAAGGTGTCGCTCCGCAGAGCAAGGCCGATCGGGTTGCCTTAGAAAGTGTAGTTATAAAGCGAGATTCAGTAAAGAAAAATAGCAATGCACACGCTGTGGGGAAGATAAGGAAACGGCGGAGCACGTTCTGATTGAATGTGGAGAGAACCACCCAGGTGTACGTTTGGGCACGAGCCTACACGAAGCCTTGGGTTTTAGGGACAACAATGGAAAGCTGAACACACCCGCGATTGAAAAAAGTAAGAGACAGGTTAGAGTATTGGTGGCAGAAAATTAGAGAGAAAGGACAAAAATAAATATTGAAAAAAATAAACACATTCTGCCGTAAAGGCCGGAGAACTGGGCGGAGAATTTACGTTTTTTTTTTTTGTTGTTGTTGTAGTAAGATAGATTTAATCGAAGCAGAGGCATTAGGCCAACATTAGAAAAAAAAAAAGAGAGAGAAAATGCTTTTTTTTATTTGTCGAGCCTGGTGGCACACTTGTCAGCGCGCCCCATTATAAATGGGACGCTCATAGCATCCATTCATCCATCCATCCATCCATCCATCCATCCATCCATCCATTCGCAACAAGGTCGTCTGTTCGCGCGCTCTACCCAGGCGTAGACGGGGCTATACATTCAGCGTCTCTCATATGGTTACTTGTACAAACGCAATTTCCAGGTCCAATGAAGACTGCGACCACATACGCTGCCTCTAACTGTGCGGTTTAGCTTTGGCTGCATCGCGGCTATTAAGCGTAACTGGTTTCGATACGTACTACGTAGGAGCTTCCGCAAACGCCGATTAAATTACTAAGCCTACTTGACTCGGGCTCGGGATCTTCCTGGTTAAGCGATTCTTGCGCCGCAAATGGCGTGCGCGTGCGGTTTACAAACGCTCGCCGACCAAACTGAATCCCCGTGTCACGCCAAATTTGGGACGTAGATATAGGTAATTGGTTCTAATAGAGGCAAACTTGACAGTTAACGCTGACTACTAAGGCACGATTCACGGCGTTGCGTTGACTTCCCGGCCCGGCCGAGATGAAGTCGCGTAGCCTTTGGATATATGCTTGGCCTCCGCGGTTAACGCCAGCAGCGCTTGCCGGAGCCAATCGCTGAGGCCCCGGTATTTGTATACAGGACGCGCTATCGTGTCGACGCATTAGTCTCAGTCATGTATAATTACGGGCCACGGGAGTTTCCTGGGTTTCTCTGCGGCTGCAGCCGTTGCCTGGAGCCTTGTATATCTCTGACTCAATAGTTCGTTTACGGAACTCGCCGCTGCGCTGCGCTGCACGCGCGTGTGTTTCTGTGTGTTTTGTGTTTTGTATTTTAAGGGGAATCTAGGGGGGGGGGGGTCTGACGAGCAGCTGTATATGGGCGGCACACTAATCTGACCGCAAGTGGCACAACAACGGCCCGGCGGGCAGCCTTTCAGTATTAGAGGTTCGTGAGCAGAGCTGCAATTATCACCGCGATGTGTATATATCAAATGTGCATTTGTGCGCTGGCCGCAAAGCTGCCTGAAGTGCAAATCACCTTACCTCCCCTCCTTTACAGGCCGAGCCAGATGTATTGATCTCCCTTTCTGCGAATTGGTCTTCGCGACGCGGAAATCGTGGTGCGCCCATTTTCCCCGTGATTTGTGTTGGCGACTGTTTCAATGCATTAAAGGCGCGGGCTCCCACCTCCTTGGGTGGTCGCCTATAGCTCTCGGCGGTGAAAGACCACGATGGCACATATATACAGGGCGTTCCAGCTAACACGTAGCAAGTATGTTTGTTTTAACGAGTTAGCGTTAGCAGGGGCAAATCGGGGCAAAAAGATGTGTATACGAGTTAGCTGGAACCCGATCGGTTGAGGGTGGCTGGCGTATACCGTATTCGCTCTCTGATTGCTTTATTTTTGCATCCACTACGAAGCTCGCTTTCCTTCAGACTCGATCTGCGGTGACACTTGGCTGCCCCTAATGGAAAACCCTGTCTGAGACCCCCCCCCCCCCCCCCACCCCTCGCTAGAATGTAGGGTTGTGTGTTGGATGGATGGATGAATAAACTTTATTTTGGTCCCTTGGTATAATATAAATTTCGGTTAATCTACAGTCAGTCATGCGCGTCATAAGCCGATGTTATGTCTGTCTGCGCTAATTAAACCTCCTGTTTTTTGTATAAACTGCAACTAAAAGCACATCTCTCGCTAAAAATTTTGTTTACACTGGCTTAGTTCTACAGTATCTGTCGTCCCAGACAGTCGAGGCTGTTCAAAAACGCTGCCTTTGTCTTTGATATCACGATTGCGATAAAATGGTGGTTTCGCGAATAATAATACAAACGTCACAAGTGTCGATGCTTCGTTTTGCTGTGAACTGTTTTACGTCTGTTCCATAGATAGCACAGACAGAGCGTTGGGATCGTTTGTTTCAGGTCTGCTCCATAAATTGAGCAAATATAAAAAACTTTATATTACACTTGTGACTGTTTGTATAAAACGATGCCTAAAACAAGGTACTAGCTGGTTTTTCTCTTTGTCTCATTATTTCCTTATCCTCATTTGCTCGAGTCACTACAGACGGTTATAACGTAAGAATGAATGCAAGCCCCGCCCACAGCCCACGCTGTCCCACAAAGAGAAAATTGGCATAGATACTACATCCACAAAGTAAATTTTAATTGAACCGGTGCACGCAAGCGCTAGTGACGCCCCTTATAAACTAAATACCTATAAATTGCGTCAGTGTAACTTACGCAAACGCTACACGCAGTCTTATGCAGACTGCAGTAATGAGCGACTGGATTTACGTATTTCGGTATTTCTGTAACGTCAAGCAGCGTTCGCGCATTTCAGGTAAGCGGTTTTTGCGTACAGACACATATTGGTGTCGCTGGCTTTCGGTCGTAAAAATTGAACTTCCTGGCGAATTTCAGCAAATACTCCGACATGACTTCTCAAAGAAACGAAATATTTTAGGCAAGGATGACAAACTTTTAATTCCTAGTATGTGTAGCATTCACATTAACAGCCAAAAAATGTTTAAGGTGTGGAAACCACCGAGCACGACTCTCTTGCTCAGATGATTGGCAGGCGCGCCGCAGTTCTGGGAATGGATCTTGTATTCATTCTTAGGTTGTAACCGACTATTGGGAGGGAGGTCCACCACTGGAAATGCCGGCGCCACCGTCGGTGTGACGTGCTTGGCAGGATCACGTGGTCGCAGCGGCTGCGTCGGCTGCTTGCGGAGCGCTGTGAGTGCTTTGAAAACGAGTTTCAAGTTCCACCTGCGCTGCGGCCTGTTCAAATGCGGAGGTTTTCTCGCATTTTTAACACAATTAATTGAAACCCATTGCAATAGGAGTGGTTGCCTCCGAAGGCGGCGAATATGCTGCTCTACTTCTAGATGCCGCAGTGCCGGACTTACGCAACAGAGCCTGGTGTCAGCCTGCGCTGGTACCCGCGGGACAAGAAACTGCGTGAAGCGTTGGTTGTGAAGCTAAGAACCGGCGAGCAGCCATCGGCTACGAGTCGTGTGTGCAACAATCCCTTCCGCGACGAAGACTTTCGCTACCGCATCGGGGCTGCTATGTTCGGCGAGTATCAGAAAGCGCGCCCTTAGACGATCGCTCGCGCGCGCTTCCCGCCGGCTAATGTTGCTTATCTCTCACAGGATGGAAAAGGCGCTACCTTTTACCCGATGCGATACCATCTCAGAACCTTCCCGTGCGACCTCTTGGTCGTCGGTCCCGTGTTCAGCGTCCACAAAATCGGCTACAGATACTTAAGCCATTGTTTAGATACGTTGGATTAAGTAACTCGCAGTGTCCCTATGCATTCCCCTAAGATGACTGGAAGGCGTTAGCCATCCTCTTCGTCTTCTTCTTGTCAGTCGATGTATTGATTCTCCCCCGCCCTCCTCCAAAAGCTTTTTACCCCTAACGCGGCTTTTCACTGCCTCCGTGATCGGCCCACCGATCACGGAGGCTGTGCAAGCGACCATGTCGTGTGAATACGTGAACATGTGACGTCACGTTGTGGCGTCACGGTGACGTCACAAATTCCGGCGATCTGTGACGGCACGATGGCGTCGTATGGTGACGTCATCACGTGATGACGATTTTTTGCATCACTCGTGTTGACGCCGCCGCCGCGGGACGCTGACGGTCAATCTTCCCGTTCGATGAGATATCTCGGGCTTTCGCCTTCATAAGCTACGCGACGTTTGTTGGTGGATGCACATAGCGAGCGAGTAAATGCTGCGGCTGATGTGTGCGGCGCTTATGCTGTCAATAACATTCTTTCAGTCAAGCTTGCGTTCTCCTGACGCAAACACTACGTGCTACGAAGCCGAAATTTATTTCTGCCACTCTCAAACTCAAGTTGGGCTCCTCCAAACCCATGTATTTTCTTGAACCCTTATTTAGTTATGCGGGAGAGATGCCGCGCTGTTGGCGTAAGACACGACACTACTACCTAAATTGCTGGGCAACTCGACAAATAATGCTGCGCATTAAAAGTTTGCGTTTTACTCTTCACGCGTTGTTGTTACCCTGCTTTGCAGCTGCAGGTTGCTCCAATAACTTCTCTTTCTTTTACCGCTATTTCAAGATCATGTCATTGTTCACAGCCGATGTGTGCAGAATGAGTCCTGCGAAAGTTACTGTATTTTCTTTATTTTCCTTGGTGTTGCATGCTACTACATGCTTGGCCTCGTAGACCGCTTCTCCTTCCACCAGCAGTTTCGAAGGTCTGAATTTGTTGACGGCAGTGAGCCCCAAGTTCACTGGAATGCAACGGGAACGATAATTAAGGAGCATGTTAAAAAAGGCATCACATTTGTTCATGCTTTGTGTGAGCACCAAACGAAACGAACGCACTGAAAAAAGAAACACAAGAAGCGGCACTTGCTCGCTGAGAGGATCGACCAATATGCAGTGCAAGGCAACTTGTCAAATGACATTGAAACGTACACGAATTTCGAATAAAAGAAAAGAACAGTCAATCGTCAGGACGGCACATCACAAATTGCCGTAGGCGCGCCGAAGTCGTAATCGTAAAGAAATTATTCTCGAACTGCTCTGACAGCGTCCGCACAGCAATAGTTGTTCGTGTACCCACAAATTCTCATATTTGCGGCCTAAAGTTCACAGCACGGTGCCAAAACGCGCTCGTATTGAAAGCGAACCATCAGATACGAACATACATGCAGACGCTCACAAATGCAGAAGCACTGTTGGTCGCAACGAACCCGTGCGATCGCTGCCTTGAGGCTTCTTTCTGTTGTGCTCCATTTGGTTATACAGGCAGTCTACTCTAACGAGATATTTCACGCAGTTTGCACTCGGTGACTGACCACCTTTCACGCCAGAAGCCAGCTAACGGGTCTCCATCGCGGTGACCGCGTGAAGCGGGTGCTCTGTTTTTTCCAAAGGAACAGCGACTGTAAACTATTTCGTGCTTTCTGTTCGTCGAAAATTATTATTTTGACAGTAAAGAACATATTTCGCTTCGAAGGTACTTGCAGAAATGTCCTGGAGGGCTTCCGCAAGGTGTTTTTATAGAGCGCCGACAGCAAAACCTACGGAGAGCCCGCCGGCGGTATCCTATCTAGCACGCAATCGAGGCGCGTCCGATAGAGGGCGACTCCGCAGCTCCTCGCGCTCAATAGACGACTGCTACACTAGACACAGGATACTAGACTAGACACAGGAATGCACAGACAGCTGTATTACACACTAAACCGTGATTTCCAATGCAAAACATGCAAAGCGCAACTGCGCCACTGCGCATTTTTAACGCGTCGCTCTAAGACCCACAGTTGGAAGTCCGCACAGCTGTAAGGTGTACACCGAGTCAAAGCCTCAAAAGCAAAACATTAGAAAAAAAACATGGCTGATACCCCTGTCATAGGAATCGGTATAAAAGCAAAGTAAAACGTGTCTTCACAGACGTGGTTGAGCGTCTGTTGTGCATTGTTTCGCCCCGAGGGCGAAGGAATGAATGCTATAGCAACAAGTCGTAATGTCACGCGAAGAACGGCAAGCAGCTCGAAACTTGCAACGAGCTGCTCAAGCAGAAAGGACGCACGGAAAGAACATACACAGAATGAGCGCGAACTAACGACTGTCACAGCTCGACAGTTAAAGCGCGCTGGTCAAATACAAAGGAGGACGCACGAAACGAACGCACAAGTATATACGCAGGATAAGCGCGAACCGTCACAGTTGTAACTTATTTGTTTGTGAGCAGCGCGCTCCTTTCGCAAAAGCGGCCGCTGCAGTGAGCGAAGTGACCTTCATGCTCTCTGTAACTTCAATGCAAACTTGCGGTGAGAGTGCAAGACGTACAAACCACCGCCATCACAGATGAGAGCGCGCGCACGAGCGACCACGCCCTGTAGAGGCGCACGCTCATCTCAACGCGTGGGGCGACGACCTTTACAGCGCCCTTCGAGCCCTTCGCGCCATCTCGCTGGTGATAACGAAAACACGCTGATGTACCCCGATCTCTGAGTACCGCCACCGGCAAATGGTCTATATAAATAGCACGCCGTTAGCACGACGAAGAACGTGCCATCTGTGGCGGAGTCGTTTCGGGCTGCGCGCTGGGGATCGAGGGGTCGTAAGTTCGACTCCGGTGACGGAACCTTTTCTTCTAGTTTTTTCTTTGCCATATGTCAGTCTTTATATTTTATAACGTCATATCCGTGACGGAAATGCGTCAGCGGAGCCGTGGGGGACCCCGGCATAAAACACCTTCGTGTTAAAACACGCAAAAGTGCAGTTTCCGGATTTCGCACTAAGACGCACAGTAGGGCAGTTACGTGCTCCCGACGTTATTGTGTGCGCTTGCGCAAACAAAAAGAGCCGCCCCGCTCACTTCCAGCGATAAACACGGAAGAAGTCTCGGAAGCCAAGGCGCTATCTTTAGAAGAACGGAGTTAACTTCACGCGTCGTTGCGAAGCTCTTTGTTAGGCAGTCCCTCGACTCGGAAACTAAAAACAATCGTGGAATGCGAACGCACGACCAGAATAAGGGCGCGCGTGGTAAGGTGTGGTGAAAAGCTCGTGCCACCGATCGGGGCTATTCTCGCGTAAAAACATACAAAATGCCGACGGGGAAGCCAGTCGCGTACGAAAAGCCTTTGCTGCAGATCGATAGTTTGTATAAACTGCTAGAGGACCATTATAGCCCTCTCACGCCGCTCTTCCTGGAGTGTGTTTAAAGTCGACCTGTTGGAGGTTTGTTTATCCGGTTTATTCGTTTTTTGCCGGTTAACCCGACCGTTTTAACGCGGTTATAAATGGCTGCGCAGTCTTCTTTCCTGAAGTTTCGGTTAGTTCGTAGCAGACGACGCTTTTTTCTCGGAAACCGCCTGGAAACGGTAAGATGGGGTCACGTGCAAAGACGTCTGCTTCGTTTCGTGGATTGGGAGGTGACTCAGTGGTATGAAAACAAAGTATGGTCCGAAAACAAATCAGACCAAAGACAAAACCGCAACCTGACTATAAAACACAACTGACTCATGACTCGGCAGTATTCGCCCAGTCATCTCACTTGTGTTTCGCTGTGAGGCTGCGGTTTGCGTTTCGCTTGGTTCGTTTTCCCGGTTAACCTGTTTCACGCGGTGCAACATGGTCTGTTCCGTAGAGTTTCGTAATAGTACATGAGAGGGAAAGCGGGCGCTAGCGTCTATGCGTGCAGGCACGCAGGGCGCTTCTGCCAGCATGGAAATGATTGATAGTACTACATGGTTTTGCCTGAGCTTCGTTATTTTGGCTCCGTGTGGCCTGCAGACCCTTTGTCGCAAGACGAAGTTACGCAAAAATTCAGCAGAGTCACTTCACCACCTTGAATCATTTGGGTTGACCAATTCAAATCAGCTGACCAAGTTCGCAATGGTCCATTCTTTTATCCGAAACGAACGCCAGAACACGGCAATAAACAAGGCCACAAGTACGTTCGAAGCCGTAAGCACGAAGACTAGGCAACTCCATATACTACCTATCGTTCCCATGGTGGCTGAACGATCGCAGCGCCAGAATTCCCTCTAGTAAATATTGTAGGAAGGAAGGAACAGGAGAGAAAGAAAAGGCAGGGATGTTAACCAGTCTAGAAGGACCCGTATGCTACCCTACACTGGGGGAAGGGATGGGGGAGATATAAAGGCAGAGAAGGAAACTCTACGGTGTCAAGGAGTTGGGGTGCAATCTCTTTCGCATAGCGACATGTGGATGTGCCGGTTTCATTGGCACGATTCATCTGCTCCACGCGAAGAGTGTCGGCGGTGCAGTGTATATAAGTCCACGAGCCACGTGCACGACGATACGAGGCGATCCATCATCCTGCATGGAGGTTGCGTAAACAACGCTCCCAGAGAGAGCAGGACTTGGGGAACAAGGGTACTGCTCTGTCCGTAAGTGGGATGCAAATCGTCAGTACACTCTGACGCGCCTATGCCGACCTCTGTAGAGGCGTGGCGTCTCGCTGGCTGCGACGTCGGTGATTAACAAACATACTAGTGAGCTTAGTCAGTGGCGACCTGAAGACGATAGAAAGCTTGAGAGTGAGACGCTGTCCTTGAATACTGTATACAGTAATTGAGACCGACTGATGGACCGGGCTAAGTAAGTAAGTAAGTAACTAACTAACTAACTAACTAACTAACTAACTAACTAACTAACTAACTAACTAACTAACTAACTAACTAACTAACTAACTAACTAATTAACTAACTAACTAACTGATTCTGTGACTGACTGACTCAGTAACTATCTAACGTACTATCGAACTAATTAACCGGCTAACTATCTAAGTAACGAACTATTGAACTAACTAACGAACGAAGGCATTGGCGGGTTTTACGAAACACGCATGTTTCCATAGAACTTTTCACCCGAGGAACCTGCCACAATACGATGTTTACGATCGATACGCGGCCTTTTTCGTCGGCGCCGAATAGCCAGTTCAGGCGTTTTTCCGTGGACACGTTTCGAAGCCCCGAACACGGCGCACAAAAAGTCAAGGCTGTTTTCCGTGCGCGGGCAGCCGCCACTTTGTCGGGCGGTCTCATCATTTTCGCGAACTGACAGCATCAAAGGGATCTTCTGTGTTGGCCGTGATTTGGAGCCGTGTATAGTGTATGCACGTGTAGCCCATGCATGAGTCTCACATAGCGAGGCGTGAGAACCGGCTCAGACAGGGCTGCCAGTGGTGGCTACTTTTCGCCAAATTGGCGAATTTGAGAGGCCCATGGCGACCTAAAGTTATGAATGGCGACATGGCGAATTTCTGGCGATTTTCGGCTTAGGTCTCCACTGAGTTATGCATCCTGAGCCCAGTGTCTTCCCAACGAATGAGCGGCAACATTCTCACTATTTTTCTTGGTTTTAGACCCCTGAGTAGAATGCGCATTAAGCGTCATTCGGTATGTTCGTCCCGTAACTCGTGTGTATCTCCTAATTCTCTAGATGCAGAGGTTACTGAACGTCCCCCAGTGACATTCCAGCAAAATTTAGGGTCAGCGGACTGCCTTGCAAACCGCGAGGGGCAGTGTATGACTAAAAGTTTATGGCTATAGGTGCTTTAAGCTTCTCTAAAGTTCGCTTCTGAAGGAGCTAGACGACGGGTTGGCCGCGTGTTCCGACCATTTGTTCCGCCAAAGCTCAACTGTTCTGAATAGCTCGGCGACTTATCACCGTTGCAGTACCCCAATTCAGCTCGTAAAGCGCTCTTTTGGATAGCGAGAGAAGCGGATACGCGGCTATTTGTGGCAATAAACAAGTATTTATTGAGGCATTTTCCACTGCTCTCGGTGAGCGTGTGCAATGAAAACAAGTGGTATACTGATAAACATTTACATCGCTTCGATCTGTATAAATACGCATTGGATTCCACGGTAGATATTATAAGTGACTCATAGAAAAGCGCAGTGGGCGTCCGGTAATCATAGTAGTTCACGCCTGAAAAGGTGTAAGACTCACTAAAATGATCGGTTCCTGTAAGAATTCTCTCGGAGTTACCTTCAATAAAGCTTTTAATCATTTTATTCATAGTATGTGTACTAAAGCTGTCTACAAACAACGCTTCACGGTTTTCCGCTTAAGGTTGTAGCAACACTTTTAATCAGCGGACAGGGATCATCATTCATTCACCCTTGAATTGGCGGCGCACGCGCTCTCTTGGCATTGAGAAACGTCCTATAATTTAAGGGCTTGGATGGTACTCATCTGAGTGGAAATTTTTAGTACTCCTTCGCTCCGAAATCAGAACACTTTTGCTCTTCGTTGGCGATTTACTCTAAAAGCGCCGATTTGTCCGTGTGGGATGCAATAACTCTGATGGGCGAGAGAAGATTTTTCGAGCACGTGCCGCGTGAGAAAACAATCATCATCATGAGAGAGTCCTCTCTTCATCTTCTCCTTCGGGAGTCGGTGTGGGAAAGAAAGAGAAAAACGAGAGGAGAGAGGGAGGAAAGAAAGAGAAAAAGATGGAGAGAACGAAATAGACACAGAGAAAAAGATAGAAAGAAATAGACACAAAAAGAGATAGAAAAAAGAGAGCGCAAGCATAGCGATGTATAGTATAGCATAGCAAAGGATGGGAAAGGGAAGTCATGGTGAGGAGGAGGAAATGAAGGAGATGAGAGGGTAAAGCATTGCGTAGTCTTGTATAGTATAGTAAAGCAAGTGGTGGGCAAGAGAAGTCAGGGTGAGGAGGAGGAAAGGGAGGAGATGAGAGGGTAAAGCATCGCGTAGTCTTGTATAGTATAGTAAAGCAAGTGGTGGGAAAGAGAAGTCAGGGTGAGGAGGAGGAAAGGGAGGAGATGAGAGGGTAAAGCATCGCGTAGTCTTGTATAGTATAGTAAAGCAAGTGGTGGGCAAGAGAAGTCAGGGTGAGGAGGAGGAAGGGAGGAGATGAGAGGGTAAAGCATCGCGTAGTCCTTGTATAGTATAGTAAAGCAAGTGGTGGGAAAGAAAGTCAGGGTGAGGAGGAGGTAAAGGGAGGAGATGAGAGGGTAAAGCATCGCGTAGTCTTGTATAGTATAGTAAAGCAAGTGGTGGGCAAGAGAAGTCAGGGTGAGGAGGAGGAAAGGGAGGAGATGAGAGGGTAAAGCATCGCGTAGTCTTGTATAGTATAGTAAAGCAGGTGGTGGGCAAGAGAAGTTAGGGTGAGGAGGAGGAAAGGGAGGAGATGAGAGGGTAAAGCATCGCGTAGTCTTGTATAGTATAGTAAAGCAAGTGGTGGGCAAGAGAAGTAGGGTGAGGAGGAGGAAAGGGAGGAGATGAGAGGGTAAAGCATCGCGTAGTCTTGTATAGTATAGTAAAGCAAGTGGTGGGAAGAGGAAGTTATGGTGAGGAGGAGGAAATGAAGGAGATGAGAGGGTAAAGCATTGCGTAGTCTTGTATAGTATAGTAAAGCAAGTGGTGGGCAAGAGAAGTTAGGGTGAGGAGGAGGAAAGGGAGGAGATGAGAGGGTAAAGCATCGCGTAGTCTTGTATAGTATAGTAAAGCAAGTGGTGGGCAAGAGAAGTTAGGGTGAGGAGGAGGAAAGGGAGGAGATGAGAGGGTAAAGCATCGCGTAGTCTTGTATAGTATAGTAAAGCAAGGTGGTGGGCAAGAGAAGTTAGGGTGAGGAGGAGGAAAGGGAGGAGATGCGAGGGTAAAGCATCGCGTAGTCTTGTATAGTATAGTAAAGCAAGTGGTGGGCAAGAGAAGTAGGGTGAGGAGGAGGAAAGGGAGGAGATGAGAGGGTAAAGCATCGCGTAGTCTTGTATAGTATAGTAAAGCAAGTGGTGGGGAAGAGAAGTCAGGGTGAGGAGGTGATGATAATGATGAGGAGATGATAACGATGGTGATGTTCACAGATGATGATGGTGGTAATCTAATGGTGATTATGACGATGATGTTCTAAATAATGACGGTGATATGCTAAATGACGATGATGAATGTGCACGTGATCTCGCTTGCGAATCACATATACTCGCGCTCTTACGGCTTCGCTGCCATGTGGTTTTGACGGCGTGAAACTGGCTGCAATTTTTCCCTTCCGTCTTTCGTACGCTCGTAGCTCGGGGCGTTAAATTACCTTCGCGATATGTCGCTTAAAGTATCACTGGAAAAATTGGCTCAGGTTTTAAGTCTTGCAAAGCTAGTTGTCACGAGCGAAATGTATGCTTGGCTTGGTTTTGTAAAGACTATGCGTACAGTGTCACCTGGTCACGTGGTACAGCAACGGCGAGGAGATGAGAAAGAGGGGGAAGCGTAGGAGAGGAGAGGGCGATACATATCACGTACTGTCGCAGCGCATTGTCTTTAGGGAGCCTTCATGTGTGCACGCCTCCTCCGTTTTTAAGACTGGTTACACACTACTCCGACGGGGACGAACGGGTGCCGCTATAAGGAGCTTCGCCCCTAAAAAGAAAGAGAGTTTGGGGGCCAAAGCATGACCCCGCTACATGGTCGGCGTCGCTAGTCCGGGACACCGCATGACGAGGCCCCGGACGCACGCGCCTACTCCTTGCTAATTTTCCGCGTGCAACCAAGCACGTCGACGCTTGGCGCGTTTCGTCATTTCGCCTCGAACGCAGACACTTGTCAGCGTCTTGGCTTGCAACGATTCGCTGAGGGTTTTCCATTGTGTACATATCGAGTACAGTTGATACTGTCCCTTTAAACATCTGCTTAAGTATACGTTTAGATAGAAGGGAGACCATAACAATAATAATAATTGCTTGGTTTTTACGTCCCAAAAACCACAATATGATTATGAGGGACGCCGTATTGGAGGGCTCCGGAAATTTCGACCATCAGCTGTTGTTTAACGTGCACCTAAATCTAAGTACGCCGGCCTCAAGCACGTCGCCTCCATCGAAATGCAGCCGCAGCGGCCAGGATTCAAACCCGCGACCTTCTGATCAGAAAGTGGACCATTTAGCACCATGCTACCATGATCTCTGCTAGACGTGCCCTCAACGATGCCTTCAAGGACAATGGTTATTGAGGCGAAGCCCTAGATGCCTCATCAAACGCTAAAAGTGACCGTCAGCGTCAACACGGGTGATGCAAGAAATCATCATGTGATGACGACACTATATGACGTCATCATGACTTGGCAGATTGCCAAAAACTAGTTACCTCGTCATGATGTCACTGTGAAATCACACATGGTGACGTCATCGCATGACATTGTCCCTCGATCAAGCGTGGGCCGATCCCAGAGCCACTGCTAAAACCCAGCGAGGTCCATAAAGCTTGCAGTACCTCCGATCGCGGAGGCAGTGTATAACCATGTTGAATTGAATTTTGAATTTGAATTTGTGTTTATTCATAACAAGGTTTCGAGGATGACCAGGCAAAAAAGCTGCATTGAGCAGCTTGAGGGGAACCTGGCCACCTCATACATTGGGCGGCTTCACAGCGGTCGAACACACGACACACATAATGAATGGACTAACTAAAACAGAAAAACGGTAAACATCCACGGTCGGAATAAATAAACAAGGTTATTGTGGAAACATATGAAAACAAGGGGAAGAAATTAGGCGAAGTGTTAAAGACATATAAAAAGACAAACAAAATGGACCCATGGCAGCACAAGCAATCACATAAATACATCGCGTAGCCTTTTTAACGACAGAGTTGATACACTGAGACCATTCTCTTTGTATAATTGATTTAGAACAGTAGGTAAACAAAACTGTAGCATTTGGTCACCGTATTTAGTTCTGTTTTTGTTAACGATCCAAGGTTCTAAATGACGAAATTTATAAAAAGAATTATGTTGCTGTAAGGATGCCAATTTTGTTAAAGCGTTATCATTCTTACTTTTTTCCATTCTATACATGCGGCAAAGCCTATATGTGTACAAAGATTCAATTTTTATAGTTCTAAGCTTTGTAAACAAAGGAGCAGTATGCCAAAGATATGGCACCCTGGAGACAAGGCGTATTGCTCTTTTTTGTAATACCATAAGCTTGTGAATGTTCTCAGCTGAAGTCGTCCCCCAGACTAGAATTCCGTATTGAACTAGGGAAAGAAACATTGAATTATATAACATCATATTAATGGATGTAGGAAGATAGTTACAATGGCGACGCATAGTACCTATTGCTCTAGATAATTTACTAACGAAGTGATTCACTTGGCAATCCCACGACATAGTTTCAGAGAAATATACGCCAAGCGATTTGAAGGACGATAGTATTTGTATTTCAGTATTATTTAATTTAATGAGGGTTGGCGCTAGTAGGTTCAGAAATCTTTCGGGGGATCAAAACAATCGAATGAGAAGTGGAAGATAGGGCCTTGGCCTTCGAGTCGTCTTTGGCGAATGCATAGCGACAATGCGATTTTCGAAACGTGCGTTTTGATGAATGTAGTGACACTCCAGATCACCTGGCACTGCACCGTAGGAGACCGGTAGGCATGTTTGGAACAAAGTGTGACGCTTTCGGTACTATGCCAACTATGTGTACTGGACGATGGGAGAACGGTAAGTTCACCCTATAGGTATACTGAGATATACCTCCAACAATGAAGCATAGTCAGTCGACCCGGTTCAAGGAACACACAATGAAAGAACACAGTGTGACGTTGTTGGTACTATGCCAATTATGTGTACTCTACAATGCAGAGCGGTAATGGCGCGTTCACACTGAGACATTCGGCGGCGAGAGCGCGTGGAATCCGCTTCGGCGGCAGCGAGATCCGCCGGAAAAGGCCATTCCGCGTCGATCGGTTCTGGACCGATTTTTGCGGCAGCTGCCGCCGGATTCCCTCACCGCGAACCAATTGGAACGCGAGTCGAACATTCGAAAAATGGCGGCGCGCTTGTGATATCGGAGCCGTCGAAGCCCACAGCAACAGCGAAGTCTTTCGTAATCATCCTGTAGCTCTTGACAACTACCAAGTGTTGTCGCGATTAGCATCTTTGCAATACATCATCCCGATCTCGCAAAATGGGTAGCATTACCTCGGCTCGACCAAGCTTCTCGCGTCTTGCAAATCAGGACGAACCAACCACAACTGCTTGCGTCGTTTCTTTTGTTCGGCGAATGCATGTTTATCCTCGTCCGACATCGCCAGAAAGTTGCTTTGCAGCAGGCCCAGCAGTTCCACGACCCTGCTCCTGTTTATGCGCTTCGCCATAACCAAACGCGTACATAACGCCGAGCGCGTCGATGCCAGCGTCCCTTCGCGCGAAGGGACGATGACAACTATAGACGCCCTAGTTTCGGCGGTGCAGGGTGCGGTTGCTAAGTGGTGTGAACAATGTGGAATTTCGGCGGCGCGCGAATTCCGGTCGCTGTGGCGGGCGGATTCCCCAGTGTGAATGAGCCATAAGTCCACCCTATAGGAATACGGAGGATGTGTACCTCCAACAATGAAGCATAATCAGTCGATCCGATTCTTCGAGCACACATTGCAAGTGACTATACACACGATAAATTTGCCGTACGTGCACCTCATGTAGTGCAACCTGAATTGAGGTTCTGCTCTCAGTTTCATTTTCGTTTCAATTTTTGTTACGACATTTGGAAAACCGTGTAAGAACCTTCAGCGGTAAAAAATAAAGTGCTTTTTCTGCAATGTACCTTTATATGAATGTCTCTAACCTACACAAACAGTGGGATTTGAGCACCATTTTCGTTTGTGCAGACTTACGTTCTGGGACACTTGTAGTACTAAGGCTGGGCCTGAATGCGAATACTGGAAACGCCCATGGGAAACGTAGTGACGCAGTCATGGTAGTGAGTGTGGTGACCAGCGACACCGCCGCTTGATTAAAAAAAAGTGCGGCCTGTTGCATCGCTCTCAAGAAACACGGGCACAAGCGTGAACGCTGTGTTGACAGTTTCGTCCGCGTTGGCGCTAGTAGACGTACAGCCATGCGGCTGTAGAAAAAAAATGAAAGAGAGAGAGAGAGAAAGAAAAACAGGGTTGTTGGGTGCGCGGGACGTTGTATCCCGCTGTATATGGGCGTGCCGAGCAGCCGCTGTAATAATAATATCTGGGGTTTAACGTCCCAAAACCACCATATGATTATGAGAGACGCCGTAGTGGAGGGCTCCGGAAATTTCGACCACCTGGGGTTCCTTAACGTGCACCTAAGTCTAAGTACACGGGCCTCAAACATTCTCGCCTCCATCGAAAATGCAGCCGCCGCGGCCGGGATTCGATCCCGCGACCTTCGTGTCAGCAGTCGAGCGCCATAACCACTAGACCACCGCGGCGGGGCAAGAGCAGCCGCTGCGTTCGATGATATCACTAAACACCAATAAAGGATGTCAACATCGGTTACCACGAATTTCCGTGTGACGCTGAATGGCGTTAAAATTCGTTATGATAAAATAAGATATTCTTAATTTTTCCGAGGAAAATGGTGCATCTAGAGTAGTTTTGATGATGTGATCCCAAATAATATTTGCCAGGAGGTCAAGGCTCCTCACGAAAACCCGCAACACAAAGACACTCGTGCGTTCTTTAAACGACCTTAGTGCAACCTATCTTGTGGCGCCACAGCGGCATTACGTTCAACTAGGCAGCTCCCGGCGCGGCCTCCAAGACGCGTTCCGGAGCTAATCTCGGAGGCCACGCTCCGGCTGTTTTCTGGGCACTCAGTGAGCCACACTTTTTTTTATCGAGCGTCCGTGCCAGTGAAATGGTCATGACGCTTCTGTTCGTAGTGACTATAGTGTAAAAGATTATTATATTAGTGACTCAGCATTCTTCAATGAAACCGCTTGTGATCAAGCAGGATTAGTCCTCCTTGGGAGAACCCGCCACGGTGGTGTAATGGTTATGGCGCTCGACTGCTGACCTGAAGGTCCCGGGATGGAATCCCAGCCACGGCGGCTGCATTTTCGATGGAGGCGAAAATGCTCGAGACCCGTGTACTTAGTTTTAGGTGCACGTTAAAGAACCCGAGGTGGTCGGAATTTCTGTAGCCCTCCAACACGGCGTCTCTCATAGCCATATCCTGGTTTTCTAGCGTTATACCCCAACAATTATTATGCATTACAATCCTCCTTGGTTGTGATACTCCCCATAGACTCAGTGTATGGAAATTCGAACACGCCAGTGGCCGAAATCGTGTAGATTTGCTGATTGTGGTGCCACCTACAGACCGGAAGACAAGGTTATACACGCTTTTTTATTGCGTTTTGCGTTGCGCAAGCCCAAAGCGATGTCGCAGTAATGAAGCGAGCAGTGTGTTAATTGCTTGTTCTTCACAATAAAATTTTAGCTGGAAGCGCTCGTCTTCGTTGCTCTGTCTCGTGTCTTACTTTGCGCTGTGATCACAATTGAGGTGTGTTAACGTTCGCGGCTTACATTTTGCAGATGATACTGCGGCCGGTGAGCTCTTCGAGAGAGAGAGAGAGAAATCACTTTATTTATCCCATCTTAAGAGAAAGGGGCTGCGACATGAATGCGGGGGATCCCACTCGCGGTAGGCCTCCTTTACCACCTCAGCCCACCTGAGGATAGCGTCCTGAAGTGCGGGGTTGTAGCTGCGCATGGCAGCCTCCCACAGCTCCTGACTACTTAATTGTTTACGAAGGCTCGGGGGAGGGGAGTGACCTTTACATTGCCACATAATGTGTTTAAGGTCCGCTCGCCTGAGCTTTCTTGAAAGCTCTGAGCCTCATTCTTTCCGTTGGAACTCGCCCTATGGCAAATAGTTGCTGTTGCTGTTCGCCATCACGTGATTGCTGTGAGACTGTAAGGGGGAGAGGCCACAGCGTCTTACACAGGCCCTTACACAGGCCCGAACGCGCTAGCGCGTGCCAGCACACATGGTTTTGTCTGCGTTACGCCAAGCTAGAGCAGCATACGGCAGCCCGGGCCCCTAAAGTGCTGTGCACCTATCATCATCAAGGCGGTCGAAGAACAAGAGGAAGAAAACTTCTCCTTTGCGCGAGCGCGCGCTCAGATGGCTATGCTACATTCACAGCGGCGCGGCGCGGCTGCGTCACGCGCGCGGACGCCAGCGCCGGACACAGCCCCGAGCAAAAGCTGCTTCGCATCTAAAAAGACTACAGGGATCGTGTCTGTGTGGCGTGTTTTCCATCGTTGCTCCGAGGTAGCGCGTCAAGTTGCTACCCTCTTTAGTGCCTCGATGTTCTCCTCGCCCGAGTTGGATATTCAGGCTACACAACTATCGATAAAAGGGCACACGATCGGACATTCACTTAGTCAGAAGTCTCAGTACTGCAATATAAATGTTCTCGCAGTGATGGAAGTGCTGCTCCAATTGTTCCAAACTGCTCGAAAACGGAAATGCTGCTCGAAACTGTGATTTTTGTTAGTAAATGCTCCGAACCTGCTCCGAAATGGCTCTGAGAATTGAAGGTGAGAACTTTTAAACGTGTGACCAACTGGCAAGCCTTCAAGAAACCGAAGACAGTCTGCATACTATCATACCAGTATGCTTCTACTATGCGGCTTTAACGGCTCCGGTCTCATTTATGCAACATCTGGCATATCAAGCATGTGGCTCATTTAGCTTTCGTTTTGGAATTTTACATGCAGGCTATTTTTATTTTGGTAGAATGTGAAAATGACTGAGATTGCATTTGAAATATGCACGGCGCATTCGATAACCAACCATCGTTTTAAATGTTCATTTCTTGCAACTTAGACTCATTGTTGTTTGTGAATTATCTTTCATAAAAAATATTTGTAACATGCTTCGGCGACTGTTTGAACTCCAGGAGCTGTATGGTATGTTTTGGAATCTGCTCCGAAAACACCAATAGCTGCTCTAAAGTGTAAACTAGCATTTTTGCTGCTACGAAAACACTTATGGCTCCTGCAAAGAGGTACTTTTTCTGCTCCGAAATCTGCTCCACAAAGTAAAAAGTCACTTCCATTACTGTTCTCGCCACGAGAGAGCTTAAAGAACACAGATGTCCACAAAGCCGAAACCTCTACACAACAAACGTTCGTCCTTGCAATCTCCCTTGATCGCGCTCCAAAAAAAATCGTGTACATATACACAAAGACGCCTAAACACTGAAATACAAGGAACACGTGACCGAGCGTACGGTCAGCTTCAAAACTTTAAGCAACACGAGACGGAAGAAAAGGCTGAATATTACCGCTGCTTCGGCAGGCAGCCTTGGATTTACATTTCGGGCCCATACAAAAACGCGTTAACAACATGTACTGTGCAGTTCGACCGAATACAGTCACAAAATGCTAAGTTCAAGATCTCCTCAGACCTGTGGGCTTCTAAACTTCTGACGCCGACTCTACATCATATATCTCAATAATAATAGCAATGTGAGCAATAGTTTTTATCCGGCTTAGTATAATTAATCGGGGTATTTTGTTGCTATTCTACATTGACGTTGGCTCTCTGGAAAACGGTCGGTAAAAGTTCCGTGCCGTTTGAGTGTTAAAATGGGCTTTTCTGTTGCGGTTGAGACATTGCCTCATGCCCAACTGCCTCAGGTGCAAGTCTGAGGCACGTTGCCACCAGAAATGTTTCTATCCAAGAATTCTGTTTATTAAGGCGGAAGCCTTAGGTGCCTCGTCAAACGCTAAAATTGACCGTCGGCGTCGGCGGCGTCCACAGTGACGCAAAAAAATCGCGTGATGACGTCAGCATATGACGTCATCATGGAGTCGCAGCTATTTAAAATTTGTGGCGTCACCACGACCTCACTGTGACGTCACACAACGTGCATCACAAGATGACGTCAGCGTACGACATCGTATGGTCAAAAGTGGGCCGTTCACGGAGGCAGTGAAAAAGCAGGTGGGTGCAGAACGCTTGCAATGCCTCCGATCCTGGAGGCAGTGCACGTTAGGTGCGGAAAGCTCTCGGAAGGGGGCGAGGGAGGATCAGTACTTGAACTGATAAGAAAAAAGAAGACGGCTTTCGCCTTTGAGTCGTCCTAGGTGGAGGCATAAGGACCCTGTGAGATTTCTTCTTCTTTTTTATTTTTAATTATTTATTAATTTTTTGTGCGTGCATCGATATTTCGCTGTCTTTCTGTTAGCCATCGACACAGAATCTTTCCTAATGATAATGGGCATCTATCTAAATCATCCAGTCTTTATTTTTTATTGTTAAAAACTTTATACATAACGCTTTGTTTCATTTGTTATTTTTTATCAGGTTGTGTCGCGAGCGCAGCTTTTCACAAAGGGCAAGAATTAGGTCAGATGGTTGGTGTGTGCACTCGCCAAGTAGGGTGGATGGGAGGGGGGGAGGGGGATGCGGATGATGGGTGGCCTGGGGGAAGGGGATCGGGAGGGCGGAGGAAGGAAGCTATTTCTCTAACCTAGATCTCTAGACTCGCGGCTCGAGTCTCTTTAACGCGTCCCCAATAAGAAAAAAACGCAGTCTATGCCGACCGACGAAACGAGCGTTACCTTAATCACGCATCAGGGAGCCTATTCTGAGGGTGACTTCTCGGAAGGAAGCGGCGTCTTGTTGTTTAACCTTTAATTCATTTCATTTTCCCTGCTATATGTTTTTTTTTTCCTCTTTGCGATATAGAATTACACGCCTCCGTTTCAGCAACAGTGCGGTGCAGTGCTCACAGTGCTACGGGCCACCTCATCCAGCCAGAAATAGGGTCCCTTATGTATACGCCTATGGCGACTCGAAGGCGAAAACCCTCTTCTTCATGCTGTCAATCGATTAATTCTCAGCGGGAGTTCGATTAGTTCCTAATTGAACTCGCGCTGGTAGTTCGCAGATGCTCGTGAAGTCCGCTAGCCCAGTGTTTACGAGCTTCGATTGGTGTAAAGCGCGGTCATCTGATGGGTTTATGGGTTTTACGTCTCCTGCTGCTACTGCTGCGATTTAGGTCACGAGCGACGAAGCACCCAAGTTCTGGGGTTCGTACAGCGTCCAAGAAACCTTGTCCGCCTTCTTCTTCTTTTTTGTATTTTATTTCGGAGCAGTTTATTGGACCGCCCTGTTGTCGTCTCATGGCTCGCGTTGGTGTCGCGCAGGTCCATCGTTTGATACTCATAATCCGAGCAGGCTGAACATTCGGAACGCCAGCGATTGCCTGCCCGTGAGCGCCAGCGTCGCCTAAGGGCTAATCAGTCTGTACGAGCCAGCGAAACGCCAGCGTCGGGAGTCAGTCGCATATCTACGGGAAAGAGAAGCGGAAGCGAAACGCAGCGCTGGGAGTTGGACGCACCGCGCTCGGAGCAGCAACCAGTAGACAAGCAGTAGAAAGGAGACTATAGAACAGAAAGTAGATACTCGCAAAACAAATCAGTTAAGCACCTGATGCTTATACAGAACGAAAAATGATAGAAAATATCACATTATCACACGAAAAGAACAGAATAGAGCAGATAAACACCAGGGAAACACAGGCAAATCGATGCTCCGCAGTTCGTACTGCTTTGGTGGAACTGGCTTTGATTTTTTTTTCTTTTTGTTAACTTGCTAATTCACCAGTACCGTTCGTGTATGTCGTGCATTTACGGCATTATATCTTGCTTTTGGCGTATTTTGTAACGTGCTAAATTACGACAACACGGAATCGCATAGGCAAACGTATCGACGAGCTCAGGGTAGTTTAAAAACAAATTGCCAGAAAAATTTACCTACTGGGGAACTACCGCAGCGTGCGAAGCACTTTTTCGAGCGCGGAATGGGTCATAATCGTACATATAACCGCTCGACGGGAGTGTTACTTTCGGTGTAGCGGAAGGGCCATTTACAAATACTACCAGGATCGTCGTTCTTTTCAGTCCGCCTTTAAGAACTACAACGACAACTAGTTTGTTCAACTCTATCCGCGGTAATCTCTGTGACCTTTCTATAAGTTGTTGATTTTTTCACAAAGGCATTATTTTCACGCTCGCAATAGTGTGTGTTTCTTGTTGTTTGTGGATTCGAGATCGATTTCATTACACTGTAATAGCCGGCTCTACGCATCCCAACTTCCCATGTACTCATACCTAAAAGACAACAATAAAAACTCACAGGGTCCCTTAATTCATTCGCCTAACACGACTCGAAGGCGAAAGCCTTCTTTTTTTTTTTTTCCTCTCAGTCGGTGCATAGATCCTCACTCGCCTGCCTCTGAAAGCTTTCTTAACGTGGTTTTGCACCGCCTCCAAGATCGGAGGCATTGCAGGCTTTCTGCAGCTCACCTGATTTTTGCACCGCCTCCGTGATCGGCCAACCTCTGACCAAGCAACGATGTCATGTGATGACGTCATCATGTGACGTCACGTTATGTGACGTATTAGTGGCGTCATGACGACGTCATATAGTGACGTCATCACGTGATGATAAATTTTTGCATCATTCGTGTTGACGCCGCCGCATGAAAAAATTCGGCAGATCCCACGCGTTGTGGGAATCGGTGTCATGCGAAGCAGTCAGCGAGTACTTCTGTGCTGTATTTTATGGCTTTGAGTCAAGCTTTACGAGGTGGATCGACGTGTTTTGGTAAGTGTAGTAGTTGTGTGCGCATCGTGCGCTCACCAGGCACGTCGACAACACTGGCGTTTAAAGGGTAACTTACGGTCCAACGTAACGTCAGCCCTCATGTTAGAGTACATACGTCAGCATTATCGGAACTAAGCGCACTTTATGGTGCAATCATGGGAATATCACTCGTAACTTTCTTTAATGCATTCCAGCAGGGTCGAGCAATGCTTCTATATAGCTTGCTGAATCATAGAAATACAAATGTAATGTTTATTAGATTGCTATAAAAGCGGAGCCAACACTGGAACCACAGACGTTCATCTGATATGACGCCTGTATCGTAGGAGCACATATGTAGTGTTTACGGCCTTCTTGAAAAATTAGGTAGCCAGAACCAAAAACACAATTGACGTTGCATCGACATTACGCCTGCATAGGCTGTTTTTCCAAACCAGCTAATAGACCTGGCGTGGCTCTGTAGTAGAATACCTGATTGCCACGCAGAATATATGGGTTCGGTTTCTGCTGGGATCCCAATTCTTACTATTTCCATTCGTCGGGTCAACACTTCCTATGTCGGTTTTTCTTAACGCTCTCTCATTTATGTTACCAATGTCTCTTCTGGCCGTTCCTGGGTAGATATAAACTGTCAATCCCTGTGGCGCATACCCGTACTCCGGGGCCCGTGGTAAACGGGTATGTGCCACACGCGTCTGGTGGAAAGGGTTTGACGACGTACGCGACAGGATTTTCGCGTTATTCATGTCACGACCCGACAGTCATATTCGTCAAATCCTGTTACCCTCCCATGCTAATTTTGGTCTTTACCAAGTTAAGGAGGCGATCATGAGAGCACTCAGACGTAAGCGGCTAGATAGATAGATAGATAGATAGATAGATAGATAGATAGATAGATAGATAGATAGATAGATAGATAGATAGATAGATAGATAGATAGATAGATAGATAGATAGATAGATAGATAGATAGATAGATAGATAGATAGATAGATAGATAGATAGATAGATAGATAGATAGATAGATAGAAACGCTCAAAGTGCCAAAGGTTCGCTAAGCAATGCTTCGCATTTAAAACAACAACAATTTAACTCCCATTCAACACACTGTATGGCAGCGTTCTTGGGTGCCGCCCGCATCGACATGCACTCGCCGCTGTCGGGACCCGTATGCTCATACAAAGAAACCCCACAATCAGTTGTAGA